>NC_136342.1:3228212-3341263 GCF_964198595.1 Lampetra fluviatilis | reverse complement strand
GACACGCGGAGACACAAGGTGACACAGGGAGACACAGGGAGACACAGGGAAACGACAGGGTGACACGTGGAGACACAGGAGACACAGAGAGATACAGGGAGACACAGGGTGACCACACGGGTGACACGTGGAGACACAGGAGATACAGGGAGACACAGGGTGACACAGGGTGACACGTGGAGACACAGGGAGACACAGGGAGACACAGGTGACACGTGAGACACAGGGTGACACGTGGAGGCACAATGAGACATAAGGAGACACGTGGAGATACAGGGAGACACGTGGAGACACAGGGTGACACAGGGAGACACAAGGAGACACGGAGACACACCGAGACACAGGGAGACACAAGGAGACACGGAGACACACCGAGACACGTGGAGACAGGGAGACACAGGGTGACACGTGGAGACACGGACACACACACACACACACGGACACACACACACACGGACACACACACACACGGACACACACACACACGGACACACACACACACACACGGACACACACACACACGGACACACACACACACACGGACACACACACACACGGACACACACACACACACACGGACACACACACACACACGGGACACACACACACACACACGGACACACACACACACGGACACACACACACCGGACACACACACACACACGGACACACACACACACGGACACACACACACACGGACACACACACACACGGGGACACACACACACACGGACACACACACACACACGGACACACACACACACACGGACACACACACACGGACACTGCGTGATCTACTCTTGCCTCTCCCTGCCTCCGTCTCCCCATCTCCCCTCCCTCTCCCTGCCTCCATCTCCCCCCTCCCTCCATCTACCCCCCCCCCTCTCTCCCTCCCCCTCCCTGCCTCTATCTCCCCCCCCCTCTCCCCCTCCCTCCATCTACCCACTCTCTCTCCCTCCCCCTCTCTCCCTCCACCTCCCCCTCCCTCCCTCCCTCCCTCCACCTCCCCCTCCCTCCCTCCAGCTCCCCCCCTGCCTCCCTCCCCGTGTCCCCGATCTCCCCCTCCCAGGGCGTACCCCAGCAGTGAAGGCCGAGAGGCGGGGCCTGGGACGTGGTGGGCACGTGGGGGGGGGGGGGGCTGGGGGGATGGGGGGGGGGCTAGAGGGGATGGGGGGGCTAGAGGGGATGGGGGGGGGCTAGAGGGGATGGGGGGGGCTTTGGGGGGATGGGGGGGGGGCTAGAGGGGATGGGGGGGGCTAGAGGGGATGGGGGGGCTAGAGGGGATGGGGGGGGCTAGAGGGGATGGGGGGGCTAGAGGGGATGGGGGGGGCTAGAGGGGGTGGGGGGGGGGCTAGAGGGGATGGGGGGGCTAGAGGGGATGGGGGGGGCTAGAGGGGATGGGGGGGGCTAGAGGGGATGGGGGGGGCTAGAGGGGATGGGGGGGGGGCTAGAGGGGATGGGGGGGGGGGGCTAGAGGGGATGGGGGGAGGCTAGAGGGGATGGGGGGGGGCTAGAGGGGATGGGGGGGCTAGAGGGGATGGGGGGGGGGCTAGAGGGGGATGGGGGGGGGCTAGAGGGGGATGGGGGGGGCTAGAGGGGATGGGGGGGGCTAGAGGGGATGGGGGGGGCTAGAGGGGATGGGGGGGGGCTAGAGGGGATGGGGGGGGGCTAGAGGGGATGGGGGGGAGGCTAGAGGGGGATGGGGGGGGGGCTAGAGGGGATGGGGGGGGGCTAGAGGGGATGGGGGGGGCTAGAGGGGATGGGGGGGGGCTAGAGGGGATGGGGGGGGGCTAGAGGGGATGGGGGGGGGCTAGAGGGGATGGGGGGGGGCTAGAGGGGATGGGGGGGGGCTAGAGGGGATGGGGGGGGCTAGAGGGGATGGGGGGGGGCTAGAGGGGATGGGGGGGGCTAGAGGGGATGGGGGGGGGCTAGAGGGGATGGGGGGGGGCTAGAGGGGATGGGGGGGGCTAGAGGGGATGGGGGGGGCTAGAGGGGATGGGGGGGGCTAGAGGGGATGGGGGGGGGCTAGAGGGGATGGGGGGGGGCTAGAGGGGATGGGGGGGGGCTAGAGGGGATGGGGGGGGGCTAGAGGGGATGGGGGGGGCTAGAGGGGATGGGGGGGGCTAGAGGGGATGGGGGGGGCTAGAGGGGATGGGGGGGGGGCTAGAGGGGATGGGGGGGGGCTAGAGGGGATGGGGGGGGGCTAGAGGGGATGGGGGGGGGCTAGAGGGGATGGGGGGGGGCTAGAGGGGATGGGGGGGGGCTAGAGGGGATGGGGGGGGCTAGAGGGGATGGGGGGGGCTAGAGGGGATGGGGGGGGGGCTAGAGGGGATGGGGGGGGGCTAGAGGGGATGGGGGGGGGCTAGAGGGGATGGGGGGGGGGCTAGAGGGGATGGGGGGGGGCTAGAGGGAATGGGGGGGGCTAGAGGGGATGGGGGGGGCTAGAGGGGATGGGGGGGGGCTAGAGGGGATGGGGGGGGCTAGAGGGGATGGGGGGGGGCTAGAGGGGATGGGGGGGGCTAGAGGGGATGGGGGGGCTAGAGGGGATGGGGGGGGCTTGGGAGCGGGGTGGAGGAGGCTGTGGGGATGGGGGGGGGAGGCTGGGGGGGAGGGGCGGGGTAGGTTATGCGGAGCGGATGAGGATGGTGATGATAGTGATGATGATGATGGTGGTGGTGGTGACGATGATGTTGTTTACGATACTGATGGTGACGATGGCGGTGATGATGTTGTTGACGATGTTGGTGATGATGGTGACGATGGTGACGATGGTGATGGTAGTGATGATGATGATGGTAGTGATGATGATGATGAAGGTGACGACGATGGTGATGACGGTGGTGATGATGATGTCGGTGACGATGGTGATGATGATGACGATGGTGATGATGATGACGATGATGGTGATGATGATGATGGTGACGATGATGATGGTGACGATGATGATGACGACGGTGACGATGTCGATCATCACGATGATGGTGTTGATGATGGTGATGATGATGATGACAGTGATGATGATGACGATGGTGATGATGATGACGATGGTGATGATGGTGTTGATGATGGTGATGATGATGACGATGGTGATGATGGTGTTGATGATGGTGATGATGATGACGGTGATGATGATGATGACGATGATGGTGATGATGATGATGGTGACGATGATGGTGACGATGATGACGATGATGACGATGTCGATCATCACGATGACGACGTCTTGACGTGGCCACGTGTCGGGATTCGTGGTCAGGCGGCCGACCGGGGGGGTGGGGGGGGTGGTGGGGGGGTGGTGGGGGGGGTGGGGGGGGGCCTATCGGAATCTGCCCCCCACACCGCCCCTTCCGCTCTCGTTGTGCCGGGGGGAATAGACGAGAGGAGGGGGGGAATAGACGAGAGGAGGGGGGGAGTAGCCTGAGCCAACAGCTGCAACCTCCCCGTGACCCCCCCCACCAACAGCCCCCACCAACAGCCCCCACCAACAGCCCCCACCAACAGCCCCCCACCAACAGCCCCCACCCACCCCACCCACCACCAACACCCCCCACCAACAGCCCCCACCAACAGCCCCCACCAACAGCCCCCACCAACAGCCCCCACCAACACCCCCCCACCAACAGCCCCCACCCACCCCACCCACCACCAACACCACCCACGAACAGCCACCACCAACAGCCCCCACCAACGCCCCCCCACCAACAGCCCCCACCAACCCCCCCCCCACCAACAGCCCCCACCAACGCCCCCCCACCAACAGCCCCCACCAACGCCCCCCCACCAACAGCCCCCACCAACCCCCCCCCCCCACCAACAGCCCCCACCAACCCCCCCCCCCACCAACAGCCCCCACCAACAGCCCCCACCAACAGCACCCACCCATCCCACCCACCAACCCCCCCCCACCAACACCCCCCACCACCAAGAAAAAACACAAAGACAACTGTCCCCCGTGTAGCCTTCACAGACTGTCGGGGCAAGTGCTGTTAGTAGCGAGCAGCGTCTATGAAGGCTACGGGCACTGTGGCACACGAGGGGGTGGGTGGCCAGCACCACGCCCGACCGCCTTTGTCTCCCCAGTGACGATGTTTACTACACACCGCACCAGGTACTCATTTGAGGCTGAGTCGACCTAGGGGAGGCCCGGGACCGGTTCAGATAATCGTCCACCGGTGTTGGCCGTGAGCGGGAATCGAACTCGGGTCGCCGGGTTGGTAGCGCAGCGTAGCGCTAACCGCTGCACCACCGCTCCCCACACACGTGCACACTCGCTACAACACACGAACAACACACACACGGTGATGTCACCACTGCGCTTGTGCCAGGCTAGGTGCACCATTAAGCTGTCACGTGAGGCGTGGAACTCTCTTTGCTGCTGGCAGGAGGTCACGGGACAGACCCTGCAGGTGCCACGGGTTGACTGCTGTGCCAGGCTAGGTGCAGGAGGAGGTCACAGGACAGACCCTGCAGGTGCCACGGGTTGACTGCTGTGCCAGGCTAGGTGCAGGAGGAGGTCACAGGACAGACCCTGCAGGTGCCACGGGTTGACTGCTGTGCCAGGCTAGGTGCAGGAGGTCACGGGACAGACCCTGCAGGTGCCACGGGTTGACTGCTGTGCCAGGCTAGGTGCAGGAGGAGGTCACGGGACAGACCCTGCAGGTGCCACGGGTTGACTGCTGTGCCAGGCTAGGTGCAGGAGGAGGTCACAGGACAGACCCTGCAGGTGCCACGGGTTGACTGCTGTGCCAGGCTAGGTGCAGGAGGAGGTCACGGGACAGACCCTGCAGGTGCCACGGGTTGACTGCTGTGCCAGGCTAGGTGCAGGAGGAGGTCATGGGACAGACCCTGCAGGTGCCACGGGTTGACTGCTGTGCCAGGCTAGGTGCAGGAGGAGGTCACAGGACAGACCCTGCAGGTGCCACGGGTTGACTGCTGTGCCAGGCTAGGTTCAGGAGGAGGTCACGGGACAGACCCTGCAGGTGCCACGGGTTGACTGCTGTGTCAGGCTAGGTTCAGGAGGAGGTCACGGGACAGACCCTGCAGGTGCCACGGGTTGACTGCTGTGCCAGGCTAGGTGCAGGAGGAGGTCACGGGACAGACCCTGCAGGTGCCACGGGTTGACTGCTGTGCCAGGCTAGGTGCAGGAGGAGGTCATGGGACAGACCCAGGTGCCACGGGTTGACTGCTGTGCCAGGCTAGGTGCAGGAGGTCACGGGACAGATCCAGCTGTCACGGGTTGACCTGTCTGAGATGACTGCCAGATGCACCACCTGTGCCTCCTACTGTGCCAACTCGCTGCATTTTATCTACCCGGCGCTCCGCTCGTTGTTGTGAGCTTCGCTCTTCTGCCCTCCGTTGTTGGAGGGCGACTGCCTCCAACTGCCCAGTAGCAGCGTCCTTCACGAGCCTCCTCCACAGAGGCCGATCTTGACACCGCCGGTACCGGTCATCGGCAAGTCCACTCAGCTCCACGTCCTCCTGTACCACATCACTCCATCTCTTCTCTAGCCCGAGCCGCGCCCGTTTAGCCCCCTCGATCTGGCCAAACAGAAGCAGCTTAGCCATGTGGTGGCTGGGCATGCGGGCTACATGACTCAGCCAACGCAGCCTTTGCCTGCCGGAGGAGCTCACTAAACGGACTGTGTCTCACACACTCACCCACTCAGTCAACCGCTCACCCGCTCACCCGTTCACTCACCCGTTCACTCACCCACTCGCTCACGTGGTGGGCCGGGCATGCGGGCTACATGACTCAGCCAACGCAGCCTCGCCTGCCGGAGGAGTTCACTAAACGGACTGTGTCTCACACGCTCACCCACTCAGTCAACCGCTCACTCGCCCACCCGCTCACTCGGCCACCCGCTCACTCGCCCACCCGCTCACCCGTTCACTCACCCACTCGCTCACGTGGTGGGCCGGGCATGCGGGCTACATGACTCAGCCAACGCAGCCTCGCCTGCCGGAGGAGCTCACTCAACGGACTGTGTCTCACACGCTCACCCACTCAGTCAACCGCTCACTCGTCCACCCGCTCACTCGGCCACCCGCTCACTCGCCCACCCGCTCACCCGTTCACTCACCCACTCGCTCACGTGGTGGGCCGGCCATGCGGGCTACGTGACCGCATACTCTTAGTTCTTTCGGTAAAGTCACGTAGGTTAAAAAATGAAATTAAAATTAATAAAAATAAAACAATCAAAATCGCGACGTTTCGGAGGCAACACAAGTCTCCGTCATCAGGTGGGATCGTCACAGCCAGATTTTCTGTATCACGTGACCGCAGCCAACGCAACTTTCAAGGGTCACTGTGGACCCGCTCGCAGCAATCCAGCGCGTGGTGGTGCAAGCCGAGGTCGGATCGCAGGCAGGGGTCGGCCCGAGCGCTGAAAACCGGCGCGGATGTGCCTTTAAAGGGCACCGCGTTCCGCAGGCCAGAGGTCGCAACCGGGTACCCGATACCCGTACCCTACCCGATACCCGGCTACCCGTACCCGGCTGGGTACGGGTACCCGTTTGCGACCCTGGTGCGGCGGGGTACGGGTACGGGTAGGCCGTGAGTCACTGGTGAGTCACCGTTTGTCACTCATTTCCCAACGTCTTGTCTCTTCTCACAATTCAAGTTCCTAGAATCAACCCACCCGCGCCTGCAACATGGCTTCATCCCAGAGGTCGCAATCAGGTACCCGATACCCGGCCGGGTACGGGTAGGGTACGGGTACGGCCGGGTACGGGTACAGGTACCCGTTTGCGACCCTGGTGCGGCCGGGTACGGGTACGGGTAAGGAATCAAAACCCGTTTGCGACCTCTGCCGCAGGCGTAGAGCGGGGCAAGAATGGCACAGCTGTGGCCAAAAAACGACACGTGGACCGTGTAAGGAATGGTAGACCGGGCAGCTTTTCACGGTGTTACACAGCGGGCGGGCGGGGGGGAATGACTCTTGACTCACGGCCACGGGGCTTGCGCCGCAGCCGCCGTCGGCTGCCGATCGTCAGCGGCCAGCGAACAACGCGGGGGGGGGGGAGGGGGGGGGTCGGAGGCCATCGTAAAGGTCACGGGGAAGAAGAACCCGGAGCCCTCGGCCTGTCGATAGGCGTCGGCGAGGTCGGCCAAAGGCGGGGAATGTTTTGGCGTCGGTGTGCCGGAAACGGCATTTGGGGCTCCGCAAGCCTCTCTCCCATCACCCCTCCCGCCCCCCTCGCCGTGGCGCATGGCAAAGCGACGGATCGTCGCCAGGACCTTTCCCGGCCTCACACCGGGACGCTGCAAGGGCTTGTCGCGATAAGCGGAGGGGCCCCCACCCCCAGGATCGAACCCACGACCTCCTGTATACCAGGCGAGGTAGTCAACATCTCCTCACCACACGCAAACTCCAAAAATACAGCAGGCGTCAGGGTCGGGATGGAACCCACGACCTCCTGTACACCAGACGAGGTAGTTAACATCTCACCACACGCACACTCCAAATATACAGCAGGTGTCAGGGTCGGGATGGAACCCACGACCTCCTGTATACCAGGCGAGGTAGTCAACATCTCCTAGCCACACGCAAACTCCATATATACAGCAGGCGTCAGGGTCGGGATGGAATCCACGACCTCCTGTATACCAGGCGAGGTAGTTAACATCTCACCACACGCAAACTCCAAATCTACAGCAGGCGTCAGGGTCGGGGTTGAACCCACGACCTCCTGTACACCAGGCGAGGTAGTCAACATCTCGCCAAATACAAACTCCAAATCTACAGCAGGCGTCAGGGTCGGGGTTGAACCCACGACCTCCTGTGTACCAGTAGAGGTAGTTAACATCTCTACAGGGAGAGAGAGAGAGGCACGCAAACTCCAAATCTACAGCAGGCGTCAGGGTCGGGCAGGAACCCACGACCTCCTGTAGACCAGGCAGGGTAGTCAACATCTCACCAAATACAAACTGCAAATCTACAGCAGGCGTCGTGGTTGAACCCACGACCTCCTGTAGACCAGGCGAGGTTTTCAATCCGAGCCGAGGGATTTCCCCTTTTTCCTTGCCAAGACGTCGCAGGAAGGCACAGCGAAAAACCCGCAGATCCACCTCTGAGGCAGGATATGGGATCGCCGGTCCTTTCCCTGAAGGATCGTGTTGCAAATCGCTTTCCTGATGGAATCGAAAGGGTTATATTTGCGATGAAGAGAACCCGAGGCGGTTTCTATCTCCGCAGCAAACTAAACAATGAACTTTGTTTCGATGTGAAGCTTTCGTGACTGCAGCAGGGATTCATCTTCCTGGTTCTTTCGGTAAAGTCATCACGTAGAAGGGAAATAATAAAATAATAAAAATCAAACATAATCAAATACAATTCTCACGACGTTTCGGCCACAACGCAAGCAGCCATCCTCAGGTGAAGAACAGGTCGGGAAGACAGCGTCTGAATGAAACACCGCAGGCTTGGAGCGTATATGGAGCGTATATACGCTGCAAGCCTGGGTTGTTTCATTCAGCGTCTGACGCTGTCTTCCCGACAGACCTGTTCTTCATCTGAGGACGGCTGCTTGCGTTGTGGCCGAAACGTGGTGAGAATTGTATTTGATTATGTTTTATTTTTATTACTTTATTATTTCCCTTCTACGTGACTTTACCGAAAGAACCAAGAAAATGAACTTCGTTTTATCATCTTACCAGGTAAGGCCCCACTGAGTTGTGTAGATCATTTTCAGAAGCGGCCCGGTCATCACAAATGATAGCTCAACGAAGCGGCTCATCATCGTCGTCATCATCATCATCACGTGGAAATTCATAGCGACAGCCAAACACTCCAAACCGTGTGGCGATGTCCATTCTAAATGTGGAGGACAATCCGGAGAACCCAGACAAAAATCCACGCGACCACGGAGAGAGAGAGACACGCAAACTCCAAATATACAGCAGCAGCAGCAGCAGGCATTGTCAGGGGTCGGGATCGAACCCACGACCTCCTGTATACCAGGTGAGGTGGTTAACATCTCCTAGCCACTGTGATGACGATGAGAGAGAGAGACACGCAAACTCCAAATATACAGCAGCAGCAGCAGGCATTGTCAGGGGTCGGGATCGAACCCACGACCTCCTGTATACCAGGATAAGTCAATAACATCTCCTAGCCACCGTGATGATGATGACGAGAGAGAGAGACGCCAGCTCCAAATATGCAGCAGGTGTCAGGGTCAGGATGGAACCCACGCCCTCCTGCGTACCAGGCGAGGTAGTCAACATCTCTACAGGGAGAGAGAGAGACACGCAAACTCCAAATATACAGCAGCAGGCGTCAGGGTCGGGATCGAACCCACAACCTCCTGTGTACCAGGCGAGGTAGTTATCATCTCCTAGTCACCGTGGTGATGATGAGAAAGAGAGACGCAAACTCCAAATATACAGCAGCCGGCGTCAGGGTCGGGATCGAACCCACGACCTCCTGCGTACCAGGCGAGGTAGTTAACATCTCCTAGCCACCACGACGTGAGTGACACGCGTGGGGGGGAGGAGCAGGGGCAGGAGAGATTCCGTGGGACACCGCAGACGATGACGATGTTAATGATGATGCCCACGATGATGTTATTGATGACGAACGGTTGTTTTGGTGATCCCTCCGAAACTGCGCCGAGGTCCCTTTAAGAGAGCGAGTGAGCGAGATAGCGAGCGAGTGAGGGCGAGTGAGAGAACGAGTGAGCGAGAGAGCGAGAGAGCGAGTGAGTGAGAGCGAGAGAGAGAACGAGCGAGAGAGCGAGTGAGAGAGAAAGCGAGTGAGCGAGAGAGTGAGTGAGCGAGAGTAAGCGAGAGAGTGAGAGAGTGAGAGAGTGTGAGAGTGAGAGAGTGAGAGAGTGTGAGAGTGAGCGAGAGAGCGAGAGAGAGAGAGTGAGAGAGTAGAGTGGGCGAGAGAGCGAGTGAGAGCGTGAGAGCGAGAGAGTGTGAGAGTGAGAGAGCGAGAGAGAGAGAATGAGAGAGTGAGAGAGAGCGAGCGAGCGAGCAGCTTACGACGATATTTCGCTCAGCGTGAGAGCCACGGGAGGGATCCGACACTGCCGCAGGGAAACCCCGCGCTCACGGAGAGTGCGGTGTTGGAGAGAGTGTGGTGTGAGTGTGGTGTTGGAGGGAGTGTGGTGAGGAGTGTGGTGTTGGAGAGAGTGTGGTGAGGGAGTGTGGTGGGGGAGGGAGTGTGGTGTGAGTGTGGTGTTGGAGAGAGTGTGGTGTGAGTGTGGTGTTGGAGGGAGTGTGGTGTGAGTGCGGTGTGGTGTGAGTGTGGTGTTGGAGGGAGTGTGGTGTGAGTGTGGTGTTGGAGGGAGTGTGGTGTGAGTGTGGTGTTGGAGGGAGTGCGGTGTGAGTGTGGTGTTGGAGGGAGTGTGGTGTGAGTGTGGTGTTGGAGGGAGTGTTGGAGGGAGTGTGGTGTGAGTGTTGGAGGGAGTGTGGTGTTGGAGGGAGTGTTGGAGGGAGTGTGGTGTGAGTGTTGGAGGGAGTGTGGTGTGAGTGTTGGAGGGAGTGTGAGTGTTGGAGGGAGTGTTGGAGGGAGTGTTGGAGGGAGTGTTGGAGGGAGTGTTGGAGGGAGTGTGGTGTGAGTGTGGTGTTGGAGGGAGTGTTGGAGGGAGTGTGGTGTGAGTGTTGGAGGGAGTGTGGTGTGAGTGTGGTGTTGGAGGGAGTGTGGTGTGAGTGCGGTGTGAGTGTGGTGTGAGTGCGGTGTGAGTGCGGTGTGAGTGTGGTGTTGGAGGGAGTGTGGTGTGAGTGTTGGAGGGAGTGTGGTGTGAGTGCGGTGTGAGTGTGAGTGTTGGAGGGAGTGTTGGAGGGAGTGTGGTGTGAGTGTGAGTGTGCGATGCGGCGTCACGGCCAAGGAATGCGGGAAACGCTCAAGAACGTGTCCGCAGACATCCCCAAACACGGCGATTGGCGCGGCGCGGACACCGCAAAGGCGCGGACCAGCGGCTGCGGCCGCAGCGCCACCGCCAACGCTTGCAGCGCCACTCCCATCATCATCACCATTACCACCATCACCACCATCATCATCATCACTATCATCATCACTATCATCATCATCACCACCACCCCCACCATCACCATCATCACCACGACCATCACCACCACCACCGCTTGCAGCGCCACTCCCATCATCATCACCACCACACCATCACTACTATCATCACCACCACCATCATCATCATCACCACCAAGATCATCATCACCACCACCCCCACCATCACCATCATCACCACGACCATCACCACCACCAACGCTTGCAGCGCCACTCCCATCATCATCACCACCACACCATCACTACTATCATCACCACCACCATCATCATCATCACCACCAAGATCATCATCACCACCACCCCCACCATCACCATCATCACCACGACCATCACCACCACCAACGCTTGCAGCGCCACTCCCATCATCATCACCACCACCATCACCACCACCACCATCATCACCACCATCATCACCATCATCATCACCACCCCCACCATCACCACCATCATCATCACCATCACCACCATCACCACCATCATCACCACCACCATCACCACCATCATCATCACCACCATCATCATCATCACCACCATCATCATCATCACCACCATCATCACCACCATCACCACCACCATCACCACCACCATCATCATCACCATCATCATCATCACCACCACCACCATCACCACCATCACCATCACCACCGCCACTAGCATCACCATCACCACCACCATCACCACCACCACCATCACCACCACCACCATCACCACCACCACCATCACCACCACCACCACCACCATCATCACCACCATCACCACCATCGCCACTAGCATCACCATCATCACCACCACTAGCATCACCATCACCACCGCAACTAGCATCACCATCACCACCGCAACTAGCATCACCATCACCACCATCATCACCATCACCACCATCACCATCACAACCACCACTAGCATCACCACCGCCACTAGCATCACCATCACACGTGAGCATCACCACGATCACCACCAAAAGCACTTTGCCCCAACAGGCTGCTGGGGCAAGTGCTGTTAGCGAGTAGCAGCAGCTCCCTATGAAGGCTACCGGCACTGTGGCACACGAGGGGGGGGGGGGTGGGTGGCCAGCAACCACGCCCGACCGCCTTTGTCTCCCCCAGTGGCGATGTTTACTGCACACAACGGCACCAGGTACTCATTTGAGGCCGAGTCGACCTAGGGGAGACCCAGGACCGGTTCAGATCATCTCCACCGGCGTTGGCCGTGAGCGGGAATCGCACACGCGCGTTGCCGGGTTCGCAGAAGGCTAAAAGTCTTCTCTGGTGTGGACCAATCAGTTTCAAAGACGATGCCATTCACATCATAAACCACCAGAGCGTGTCTTGGCTTGCATGTCCATCACAGGCACCGTCTGCGTGGTCAATGCTGCCGCTGGATTCCTTGCGAAAAGGTTTTACGTTTGCTGTTTTACCATCTGAACACAACTGTGTTGTGACTGCCAGAAAAAGGGTAAATAAAAGCTTTTATTTTATTATATTATTTTATTATGTTTTATTTTTATTATTTGATTACTTCCCTTCTACGCGACTTTACCGAAAGAACCAAGAAGATGAATCCCTGCAGTCACGAAAGCTTTAAATCGAAATGTAATTATTTTATTATTTCCATTCTACGCGACTTTACCGAAAGAACCAAGAAGATGAATCCCTGCAGTCACGAAAGCTTTAAATCGAAATTTAAATAAAAGCTATTCTCATATAAATACAAGAGTATGTAAAGGGGGGTCACACCGATTAAACTCACGTCTTATTTTCACCGTGTTGCCTTTGTAGCAGCGCATAATAGAGGGGTTTTTTTATACTGGTAGGAACCTCCTGGTTACACCAGCCCACAGGGAATTATTGTGTCCGTCAGTCGTGCAGGGAGGGGCTGGGTGGGGAGGGAGAGGCTGGGTCGGGAGGAGAGGGTGGGGAGGGGCTGGGTGGGGAGGATGGGGAGGGGCTGGGTGGGGAGGATGGGGAGGGGCTGGGTGGGCAGGGGCTGGGTGGAGAGGGTGGGGCTGGGTGGAGAGGGTGGGGAGGGGCTGGGTGGGGAGGGTGGGGAGGGGCTGGGTGGGGAGGATGGGGAGGGGCTGGGTGGGGAGGGGCTGGGTGGAGAGGGTGGGGCTGGGTGGAGAGGGTGGGGAGGGGCTGGGTGGGGAGGGTGGGGAGGGGCTGGGTGGGGAGGGGCTGGGTGGGGCTGGGTGGGGGAGAGGGAGGGGAGGGTGGGGAGGGGAGGGTGGGGAGGGGCTGGGTGGGGAGGGGCTGGGTGGGGAGGGAGGGGCTGGGTGGAGAGGGTGGGGAGGGGCTGGGTGGGGAGGGTGGGGCTGGGTTGGGGGTGGGAGGAGTGGGGCTGGGTGGGGGGTAGGGGCTGGTCACCCCGTGGTGCCCTTATAAAACTCAACGTTTAACCTACTCACGCCGGCTTGTGCCCGCCCTCACAGTCGGCCATATTTGCGGAATACACCACGCCGCTGT
This sequence comes from Lampetra fluviatilis, assembly GCF_964198595.1. Classification (NCBI taxonomy): domain Eukaryota; kingdom Metazoa; phylum Chordata; class Hyperoartia; order Petromyzontiformes; family Petromyzontidae; genus Lampetra; species Lampetra fluviatilis. The sequence continues at coordinate 3,327,774 of NC_136342.1, read as the reverse complement.
TGACCCTGCAGGCCATTGACCGAGCAACCCAACGTGTTCCTACCAGCTCCTTCCGCAGGAAGAATGTGTTTGAATTCTTATATTTTGATAGTGGCAAGGGAGGTCTCCTCATGACGCAGTTGCTCATCTCGGACTCTCAATGTCCCTGACAGTGACACTGTCCTTGTGCCGTTTCGCCTCTTGGCGTCTCTCCTGGTCGAACGCTGTTAAACTTTGGGGCCGTGTCTTCTTGGTTCTTTCGGTAAAAGTCACGTAGAAGGAACAGCGTCTTCCCGACAGACGCTGTTCTTCACCTGAGGACGGCTGCTTGCGTTGTGGCCGAAACGTCGTGAGAATTACTTTATTATTTACCTTCTACGTGACTTTACCGAAAGAACCAAGAAGATGAATCCCTGCAGTAACGAAAGCTTTAAATCGAAATTTATGCTAAATTCGTCTGTTGATATGCAAATTCCTTTGTCAAGGCGCTCTTCCTCCCCTAACCCAGCTTAAAAATACGCTCCAAGCTTGGTGGTGTTTCATTCAGACGCTGTCTCCCCGACAGACCTGGTCTTCACCTGAGGACGGCTGCTTGCGTTGTGGCCAAAACGTCGTGAGAATTGTATTTTATTATTTTTATTTTTATTATTTTATTATTTCCCTTCTACGTGACTTTACCGAAAGAACCAAGAAGATGAATCCCTGCAGTCACGAAAGCTTTAAATCTAAATTTTATTATGTTTTGTTTTTATTATTTTATTAAGTTTTATTTTTATGATGTTTTATTTTAATTATTTTATTATTTCCCTTCTACGTGATGACTTTACCGAAATAAACCAAGAAGATGAATCCCTGCAGTCACGAAAGCTTTCAATCGAAATTTGGAGCAGTGGTTGTGGGCGATTGGAGGCATCCGTGCGGAGGCCCATACATCCGCCACCGAATTGATCGTTTGCCGGGTGTAAACGTAAAGTAGAAAACAACCCAGCTGAGTGTGTTTTTTGTTGTTTATTTGACCAGGTAAAGGTCCCGCTGAGATGCCGTGTAACGGCTCTTCTTCGGAAGCGATCCCTGGCGATCACAAATGATAACAGATCGACCACGTGGCTTGTTGTCATCATCGTCATCGTCACTGGACATTTATAGCAGCTGTCAAAAGCTTTCTACAGACTCGTATAGACACAGAGACCCACACTCATAGAGATCCATACTCATAGAGACCCATACTCATAGAGATCCACAGAAACCCACACTCATAGAGACCCACAGAGACCCACTCATAGAGACCCACAGAGACCCATACTCATAGAGATCCACAGAGACCCACACTCATAGAGACCCACAGAGACCCATACTCAGAGACCAACAGAGACCCATACTCATAGAGACCCACAGAGACCCACACTCATAGAGACCCACAGAGACCCACACTCATAGAGACCCACAGAGACCCATACTCAGAGACCCACAGAAACCCATACTCATAGAGACCCACACGGGAGAGCGAGAGAGAGAGACACACAGACTCCAAATATACAGCAGCAGCAGCAGGCATCGTCAGGGTCGGGATCGAACCCACGACCTCCTGCAGACCAGGCGAGGTAGTCAACATCTCCTAGCCACCGTGATGATGATGAGAGAGAGAGACACACAGACTCCAAATATACAGCAGCAGCAGCAGGCATCGTCAGGGTCGGGATCGAACCCACGACCTCCTGCAGACCAGGCGAGGTAGTCAACATCTCCTAGCCACCGACTGTAGGTGCTGGATAGAATCCGAATCAGTGTTCATTACTGGAGGAGAAATCCGATGAGCTACGAAGCTCTTCTTTGTCCGGTAGGGGGCCACGGGGTCAGAACGTTGCAACGACAAACACTCCACAAATAGTACACAAATAGTACACAAATACTACACAAATACTACACAAATACTACACAAATACTACACAAATAGTACACAAATAGTACACAAATACTACACAAATAGTACACAAATACTACACAAACATCACACAAACAATATACAAACTTCTTGGTTCTTTCGGTAAAGTCACGTAGAAGGGAAATAATAAAATAATAAAAATAAAACATAATAAAATAATAATATAATACATTTTCATTAAAATAATAATATAAAATAATATAATATTTTTGCTTTTATTATTTCCCTTCTACGTGACTTTACCGAAAGAACCAAGAAGATGAATCCCTGCAGTCACGAAAGCTTTAAATCGAAATATACAAACAATACACAAGCACTACACAAACGATACACAAACAAAACGATAGGAGTGCAAAGTATAGGAAAGTTAAGCAAATCACTCAAATTAAAGATGTAAACAAAGGTATTAAAGGACACCCAGCACTACGTACGGTGCGATAGAAGTTCAACACAAAGACAAAGGTTCCCCGTGTAGCATTAACAGACTGTTGGGGCAAGTGCTGTTAGCGAGTAGCACCTATGAAGGCTACCGGCACTGTGGCACACGCGGGGGTGGGGTGGCCATCACCACGCTCGGCCGCCTTTGTCTCCCCAGCGGCGATGTTTACCCTACACCGCACCAGGCACTAATTTGAGGCCGAGTCGACCTAGGTGAGGCCCATGACCGGTTCAGAAAACCGTCAGTGGTGTTGGCCGTGACCTGGGTTCAACCACCACGTGGTCACACGCAACAACCACGTGGGCACACACAACCACGTGGTCACACACAACCACGTGGGCACAAACAACCAAGTGGTCACACGCGCAACAACCACGTGGTCACACGCGCAACAACCACGTGGTCACACGCGCAACAACCACGTGGTCACACGCGCAACAACCACGTGGTCACACGCGCAACAACCACGTGGGCACACGCGGCTACAACCACGTGGTCACACGCGCAACCACCACGTGGACACACACAACCACCACGTGGTCACGCGCGCAACAACCACGTGGTCACACGCGCACAACAACCACGTGGTCACACGCGCACAACAACCACGTGGGCACACGCGTAACAACCACGTGGGCACACGCGGCTACAACCGCGCCGACAACATCGACACCAAACCAACAGCAAGCACTGCGGACAACACAGAGAGGGAGAGAGCTCTCGGGCGCCGTTCAGCGTGACGCCAAACCACTACCTCCTGCGGAACTGGATTGTAGGGCGTCGTGCTGTTCGGGGGACACTGGAACACTGAGACACTGGGACACTGAGACACTGGGACACTGGGACACTGAGACACTGGGACACTGGGACACTGAGACACTGGGACACTGGGACAATGGGACACTGGGACACTGAGACACTGAGACACTGGGACACTGGGACACTGAGACACTGAGACACTGGGACACTGAGACACTGAGACACTGGGACACTGGGACACTGGGACACTGGGACACTGAGACACTGGGACACTGGGACACTGGGACACTGAGACACTGGGACACTGGGACACTGAGACACTGGGACACTGGGACACTGAGACACTGAGACACTGGGACACTGGGACACTGAGACACTGGGACACTGGGACACTGAGACACTGGGACACTGGGACACTGGGACACTGAGACACTGGGACACGGAGACACTGGGATACTGGGACACTGGGACACTGCGACACTCAGACACTGGGATACTGAGACACTGGGACACTGGGACACTGGGACACTGAGACACTGGGACACTGGGATACTGAGACACTGAGACACTGAGACACTGGGACACTAGTCACTGGGACACTGGGACACTGAGACACTGGGACACTGGGACACTAGTCACTGGGACACTGGGACACTGAGACACTGGGACACTGAGACACTGAGACACTGGGACACTAGTCACTGGGACACTGGGACACTGAGACACTGGGACACTGGGACACTGAGACACTGGGACACTGAGACACTGGGATACTGAGACACTGAGACACTGGGACACTAGTCACTGGGACACTGGGACACTGAGACACTGGGACACTAGTCACTGGGACACTGGGACACTAGTCACTGGGACACTGGGACACTGAGACACTGGGACACTGGGACACTGGGACACTGAGACACTGGGACACTGAGACACTGAGACACTGGGACACTGGGACACTGAGGCACTGGGACACTGGGACACTGAGACACTGGGACACTGGGACACTGAGACACTGGGACACTGAGACACTGGGACACTGGGACACTGGAACACTGAGACACTGGGACACTGAGACACTGGGAAACTGAGACACTGGGACACTGGGACACTGGGACACTGAGACACTGGGACACTGGGACACTGAGACACTGAGACACTGGGACACTGAGACACTGGGACACTGGGACACTGGGACACTGGGACACTGAGACACTGGGACACTGGGACACTGGGACACTGAGACACTGAGACACTGGGACACTGGGACACTGAGACACTGAGACACTGGGACACTGGGACACTGAGACACTGGGACACTGGGACACTGGGACACTGGGACACTGAGACACTGAGACACTGGGACACTGGGACATTGAGACACTGGGACACTGGGACACTGAGACACTGGGACACTGGGACACTGAGACACTGAGACACTGGGACACTGAGACACTGGGACACTGGGACACTGAGACACTGGGACACTGGGACACTGGGACACTGAGACACTGGGACACGGAGACACTGGGATACTGGGACACTGGGACACTGCGACACTCAGACACTGGGATACTGAGACACTGAGACACTGGGACACTGGGACACTGGGACACTGAGACACTGGGACACTGGGATACTGAGACACTGAGACACTGAGACACTGGGACAGTAGTCACTGGGACACTGGGACACTGAGACACTGGGACACTGGGACACTAGTCACTGGGACACTGGGACACTGAGACACTGGGACACTGAGACACTGAGACACTGGGACACTAGTCACTGGGACACTGGGACACTGAGACACTGGGACACTGAGACACTGGGACACTGAGACACTGGGATACTGAGACACTGAGACACTGGGACACTAGTCACTGGGACACTGGGACACTGAGACACTGGGACACTGGGAAACTAGTCACTGGGACACTGGGACACTAGTCACTGGGACACTGGGACACTGGGACACTGAGACACTGGGACACTGGGACACTGAGACACTGGGACACTGAGACACTGAGACACTGGGACACTGGGACACTGAGGCACTGGGACACTGGGACACTGAGACACTGGGACACTGGGACACTGAGACACTGGGACACTGAGACACTGGGACACTGGGACACTGAGACACTGGGACACTGAGACACTGGGAAACTGAGACACTGGGACACTGGGACACTGGGACACTGAGACACTGGGACACTGGGACACTGAGACACTGGGACACTGGGACACTGAGACACTGGGACACTGGGACACTGGGACACTGAGACACTGGGACACTGAGACACTGGGACACTGAGACACTGGGACACTGGGACACTGAGACACTGAGACACTGGGACACTGGGACACTGGGACACGGGGACACGGGGACACTGAGACACTGGGACACTGAGACACGGGGACACTGAGACACTGGGACACTGAGGCACTTAGACACTGAGACACGGAGACACTGGGACACTGAGACACGGGGACACTGAGACACGGGGACACTGAGACACTGGGACACTGGGACACTGAGACACTGGGACACTGGGACACTGAGACACTGGGACACTGAGACACTGAGACACTGGGACACTGAGACACTGGGACACTGAGACACTGGGACACTGGGACACTGAGACACGGGGACACTGAGACACTGGGACACTGAGACACGGGGACACTGAGACACTGGGACACTGGGACACTGAGACACTGAGACACGGAGACACTGGGACACTGAGACACTGAGACACGGGGACACTGAGACACGGGGACACTGAGACACTGGGACACTGAGACACTGAGACACTGGGACACTGAGACACTGGGACACGGAGACACTGAGTCACTGGGACACTGAGACACTGGGACACTGAGACACTGGGACACTGAGACACTGGGACACTGAGACACTGAGACACTGGGACACTGAGAAACTGGGACACTGAGACACTGGGACACTGAGACACTGAGACACTGGGACACTGAGACACTGGGACACTGAGACACTGGGACACTGAGACACTGGGACACTGGGACACTGAGACACTGGGACACTGAGACACTGGGACACTGGGACACTGAGACACGGGGACACTGAGACACTGGGACACTGAGACACGGGGACACTGAGACACTGGGACACTGGGACACTGAGACACGGAGACACTGGGACACTGAGACACTGAGACACGGGGACACTGAGACACGGGGACACTGAGACACTGGGACACTGAGACACTGGGACACGGAGACACTGAGTCACTGGGACACTGAGACACTGGGACACTGGGACACTGAGCCACTGGGACACTGAGACACTGAGACACTGGGACACTGAGACACTGAGACACTGGGACACTGAGACACTGGGACACGGAGACACTGAGTCACTGGGACACTGAGACACTGGGACACGGAGACACTGAGTCACTGGGACACTGAGACACTGGGACACTGGGACACTGAGACACTGGGACACTGAGACACTGGGACACGGAGACACTGAGTCACTGGGACACTGAGACACTGGGACACTGGGACACTGAGACACTGGGACACTGAGACACTGGGACACTGGGACACTGCGACACTCAGACACTGGGATACTGAGACACTGAGACACTGGGACACTGGGACACTGAGACACTGGGACACTGGGATACTGAGACACTGAGACACTGAGACACTGGGACACTAGTCACTGGGACAATGGGACACTGAGACACTGGGACACTGGGACACTAGTCACTGGGACACTGGGACACTGAGACACTGGGACACTGAGACACTGGGACACTGAGACACTGGGACACTAGTCACTGGGACACTGGGACACTGAGACACTGAGACACTGGGACACTGGGACACTGGGATACTGAGACACTGAGACACTGAGACACTGGGACACTAGTCACTGGGACACTGGGACACTGAGACACTGGGACACTGGGACACTAGTCACTGGGACACTGGGACACTAGTCACTGGGACACTGGGACACTGGGACACTGAGACACTGGGACACTGGGACACTGAGACACTGGGACACTGAGACACTGGGACACTGAGACACTGAGACACTGGGACACTGGGACACTGAGGCACTGGGACACTGGGACACTGAGACACTGGGACACTGGGACACTGGGACACTGAGACACTGGGACACTGAGACACTGGGACACTGGGACACTGGGACACTGAGACACTGGGACACTGAGACACTGAGAGACTGGGACACTGAGACACTGAGACACTGAGACACTGAGACACTGGGATACTGAGACACTGAGACACTGGGACACTGGGACACTGAGACACTGAGACACTGGGACACTGGGACACTGAGACACTGGGACACTGAGACACTGAGACACTGGGACACTGAGACACGGGGACATTGAGATACTGGGGCACTGAGACACTGAGACACTGAGACACTGGGACACTGAGACACTGGGAAACTGGGACACTGAGACACTGGGACACTGAGACACGGAGACACTGGGACACTGGGACACTGGGACACGGGGACACTGGGACACTGAGACACTGGGACACTGAGACACTGGGACACTGGGACACTGAGACACTGGGGCACTGAGACACTGGGACACTGAGACACTGGGACACTGAGACACTGGGACACTGGGGCACTGAGACACTGGGACACTGGGACACTGAGACACTGGGACACTGAGACACTGGGACACTGGGACACTGAGACACGGGGACACTGGGACACTGGGATACTGGGGCACTGAGACACGGGGACACTGTGACACTGGGACACTGAGACACTGGGACACTGAGACACGGGGACACTGGGACACTGGGACACTGGGACACTGAGACACGGGGACACTGTGACACTGGGACACTGAGACACTGGGACACTGAGACACTGGGACACTGAGACACTGGGGCACTGAGACACTGGGGCACTGAGACACTGGGACACTGGGACACTGAGACACTGGGACACTGGGACACTGGGACACTGGGGCACTGAGACACTGGGACACTGAGACACTGGGACACTGGGACACTGAGACACTGGGACACTGGGACACTGAGACACTGGGACACTGGGACACTGAGACACGGGGACACTGAGACACTGGGGCACTGGGACACTGGGACACTGGGACACTGAGACACTGGGACACTGGGACACTGAGACACGGGGACACTGGGACACTGGGACACTGAGACACTGGGATACTGGGATACTGGGACACTGAGACACTGAGTCACTGGGACACTGGGACACTGAGACACTGGGACACTGAGACACTGGGACACTGGGACACTGAGACACTGGGACACTGGGACACGGGGACACTGAGACACTGAGACACTGGGACACTGAGACACTGAGACACTGGGACACGGAGACACTGGGACACGGAGACACGGAGACACTGAGACACGGAAACACTGGAATACTGAGACACTGGGGCACTGGGACACTGGGACACTGAGACACTGAGACACGGGGACACTGAGATACTGGGGCACTGAGACACTGGGGCACTGAGACACTGAGACACTGAGACACTGGGACACTGGGGCACTGAGACACTGGGACACTGGGACACTGAGACACAGGGACACTGAGACACTGGGGCACTGGGATACTGGGACACTGAGACACTGAGACACTGGGACACTGAGACAGAGGGACACTGAAATACTGAGATACTGGGACACTGGGACACTGAGACACGGGGACACTGAGACACTGGGACACTGAGACACTGGGACACTGAGACACTGGGACACTGAGACACTGGGACACTGGGACACTGGGACACTGGGGCACTGAGACACTGGGACACTGAGACACTGGGACACTGGGACACTGGGGCACTGGGACACTGGGACACTGGGACACTGGGACACTGGGACACGGGGACACTGGGACACTGAGACACTGGGATACTGGGACACTGAAACACGGGGACACTGGGACACTGAGACACTGGGACACTGGGACACTAATACACTGGGACACTGAGACACTGGGATACTGGGACACTGAGACACGGGGACACTGGGACACTGGGACACTGAGACACTGGGACACTGAGACACTGGGACACTGGGACACTGGGACACTGAGACACTGGGACACTGAGACACTGAGACACTGGGACACTGAAACACTGGGATACTGGGACACTGAGACACTGGGACACCGAGACACGGAAACACTGAGACACTGGGACACTGGAACGCTGGGACACTGGGACACTGGGACAGGGAGACACTGGGACACTGAGACACTGAGACACTGGGACACTGGGACACTGAGACACTGGGACACTGGGACACTGAGACACTGGGATACTGAGACACTGGGATACTGAGACACTGGGACACTGAGACACTGGGACACTGGGACACTGGGACACTGAGACACTGGGACACTGGGACACTGAGACACTGGGACACTGAGACACTGGGACACTGGGACACTGAGACACTGGGACACTGAGACACTGGGACACTGAGACACTGGGACACTGAGACACTGGGACACTGAGACACTGGGACACTGGGACACTGGGACACTGAGACACTGGGACACTGGGACACTGAGACACTGGGACACTGAGACACTGGGACACTGAGACACTGGGACACTGAGACACTGGGACACTGAGAAAACTGGGACACTGGGACACTGGGACACTGAGACACTGGGACACTGAGACACTGGGACACTGAGACACTGGGACACTGGGACACTGGGACACTGGGACACTGAGACACTGGGACACTGGGACACTGAGACACTGGGACACTGAGACACTGGGACACTGAGACACTGGGACACTGGGACACTGGGACACTGAGACACTGGGACACTGAGACACTGAGACACTGGGACACTGGGACACTGAGACACTGGGACACTGGGACACTGAGACACTGGGACACTGAGACACTGGGACACTGAGACACTGAGACACGGGGACACTGAGACACTGGGACACTGAGACACTGAGACACTGGGACACTGAGACACGGGGACACTGAGACACTGGGATACTGGGACACTGAGACACGGGGACACTGAGACACTGAGACACTGGGACACTGGGACACTGAGACACTGGGACACTGGGACACTGAGACACGGGGACACTGGGACACTGGGATACTGGGGCACTGAGACACGGGGACACTGTGACACTGGGACACTGAGACACTGGGGCACTGAGACACGGGGACACTGAGACACGGGGACACTGGGACACTGAGACACGGGGACACTGAGATACTGGGACACTGAGACACTGGGACACTGAGACACTGGGACACTGAGACACGGGGACACTGGGACACTGGGATACTGGGGCACTGAGACACGGGGACACTGTGACACTGGGACACTGAGACACTGGGACACTGAGACACGGGGACACTGGGACACTGGGACACTGAGACACGGGGACACTGGGACACTGAGACACGAGGACACTGTGACACTGGGACACTGAGACACTGGGACACTGGGACACTGAGACACTGGGGCACTGAGACACTGGGACACAGACACTGGGACACTGGGACACTGGGGCACTGAGACACTGGGACACTGAGACACTGGGACACTGAGACACTGGGACACTGGGGCACTGAGACACTGGGACACTGGGACACTGAGACACTGGGACACTGAGACACTGGGACACTGGGACACTGAGACACGGGGACACTGAGACACTGAGAGACTGGGACACTGAGACACTGAGACACTGAGACACTGAGACACTGGGATACTGAGACACTGAGACACTGGGACACTGGGACACTGAGACACTGAGACACTGGGACACTGGGACACTGAGACACTGGGACACTGAGACACTGAGACACTGGGACACTGAGACACGGGGACATTGAGATACTGGGGCACTGAGACACTGAGACACTGAGACACTGGGACACTGAGACACTGGGAAACTGGGACACTGAGACACTGGGACACTGAGACACGGAGACACTGGGACACTGGGACACTGGGACACGGGGACACTGGGACACTGAGACACTGGGACACTGAGACACTGGGACACTGGGACACTGAGACACTGGGGCACTGAGACACTGGGACACTGAGACACTGGGACACTGAGACACTGGGACACTGGGGCACTGAGACACTGGGACACTGGGACACTGAGACACTGGGACACTGAGACACTGGGACACTGGGACACTGAGACACGGGGACACTGGGACACTGGGATACTGGGGCACTGAGACACGGGGACACTGTGACACTGGGACACTGAGACACTGGGACACTGAGACACGGGGACACTGGGACACTGGGACACTGGGACACTGAGACACGGGGACACTGTGACACTGGGACACTGAGACACTGGGACACTGAGACACTGGGACACTGAGACACTGGGGCACTGAGACACTGGGGCACTGAGACACTGGGACACTGGGACACTGAGACACTGGGACACTGGGACACTGGGACACTGGGGCACTGAGACACTGGGACACTGAGACACTGGGACACTGGGACACTGAGACACTGGGACACTGGGACACTGGGACACTGAGACACTGGGACACTGGGACACTGAGACACGGGGACACTGAGACACTGGGGCACTGGGACACTGGGACACTGGGACACTGAGACACTGGGACACTGGGACACTGAGACACGGGGACACTGGGACACTGGGACACTGAGACACTGGGATACTGGGACACTGAGACACTGAGTCACTGGGACACTGGGACACTGAGACACTGGGACACTGAGACACTGGGACACTGGGACACTGAGACACTGGGACACTGGGACACGGGGACACTGAGACACTGAGACACTGGGACACTGAGACACTGAGACACTGGGACACGGAGACACTGGGACACGGAGACACGGAGACACTGAGACACGGAAACACTGGAATACTGAGACACTGGGGCACTGGGACACTGGGACACTGAGACACTGAGACACGGGGACACTGAGATACTGGGGCACTGAGACACTGGGGCACTGAGACACTGAGACACTGAGACACTGGGACACTGGGGCACTGAGACACTGGGACACTGGGACACTGAGACACAGGGACACTGAGACACTGGGGCACTGGGATACTGGGACACTGAGACACTGAGACACTGGGACACTGAGACACAGGGACACTGAAATACTGAGATACTGGGACACTGGGACACTGAGACACGGGGACACTGAGACACTGGGACACTGAGACACTGGGACACTGAGACACTGGGACACTGAGACACTGGGACACTGGGACACTGGGACACTGGGGCACTGAGACACTGGGACACTGAGACACTGGGACACTGGGACACTGGGGCACTGGGGCACTGGGACACTGGGACACTGGGACACTGGGACACGGGGACACTGGGACACTGAGACACTGGGATACTGGGACACTGAAACACGGGGACACTGGGACACTGAGACACTGGGACACTGGGACACTAATACACTGGGACACTGAGACACTGGGATACTGGGACACTGAGACACGGGGACACTGGGACACTGGGACACTGAGACACTGGGACACTGAGACACTGGGACACTGGGACACTGAGACACTGGGACACTGAGACACTGAGACACTGGGACACTGAAACACTGGGATACTGGGACACTGAGACACTGGGACACCGAGACACGGAAACACTGAGACACTGGGACACTGGAACGCTGGGACACTGGGACACTGGGACAGGGAGACACTGGGACACTGAGACACTGAGACACTGGGACACTGGGACACTGAGACACTGGGACACTGGGACACTGAGACACTGGGATACTGAGACACTGGGATACTGAGACACTGGGACACTGAGACACTGGGACACTGGGACACTGAGACACTGGGACACTGGGACACTGAGACACTGGGACACTGAGACACTGGGACACTGGGACACTGAGACACTGGGACACTGAGACACTGGGACACTGAGACACTGGGACACTGAGACACTGGGACACTGAGACACTGGGACACTGGGACACTGAGACACTGGGACACTGGGACACTGAGACACTGGGACACTGAGACACTGGGACACTGAGACACTGGGACACTGAGACACTGGGACACTGAGACACTGGGACACTGGGACACTGGGACACTGAGACACTGGGACACTGAGACACTGGGACACTGAGACACTGGGACACTGGGACACTGAGACACTGGGACACTGGGACACTGAGACACTGGGACACTGAGACACTGGGACACTGAGACACTGGGACACTGGGACACTGGGACACTGAGACACTGGGACACTGAGACACTGAGACACTGGGACACTGGGACACTGAGACACTGGGACACTGGGACACTGAGACACTGGGACACTGAGACACTGGGACACTGAGACACTGAGACACGGGGACACTGAGACACTGGGACACTGAGACACTGAGACACTGGGACACTGAGACACGGGGACACTGAGACACTGGGATACTGGGACACTGAGACACGGGGACACTGAGACACTGAGACACTGGGACACTGGGACACTGAGACACTGGGACACTGGGACACTGAAACACGGGGACACTGGGACACTGGGATACTGGGGCACTGAGACACGGGGACACTGTGACACTGGGACACTGAGACACTGGGGCACTGAGACACGGGGACACTGAGACACGGGGACACTGGGACACTGAGACACGGGGACACTGAGATACTGGGACACTGAGACACTGGGACACTGAGACACTGGGACACTGAGACACGGGGACACTGGGACACTGGGATACTGGGGCACTGAGACACGGGGACACTGTGACACTGGGACACTGAGACACTGGGACACTGAGACACGGGGACACTGGGACACTGAGACACGGGGACACTGGGACACTGGGACACTGAGACACGAGGACACTGTGACACTGGGACACTGAGACACTGGGACACTGGGACACTGAGACACTGGGGCACTGAGACACTGGGACACAGACACTGGGACACTGGGGCACTGAGACACTGGGACACTGAGACACTGGGACACTGAGACACTGGGACACTGAGACACTGGTGCACTGGGACACTGGGACACTGGGACACTGAGACACGAGGACACTGTGACACTGGGACACTGAGACACTGGGACACTGGGACACTGAGACACTGGGGCACTGAGACACTGGGACACAGACACTGGGACACTGGGGCACTGAGACACTGGGACACTGAGACACTGGGACACTGAGACACTGGGACACTGAGACACTGGTGCACTGGGACACTGGGACACTGGGACACTGAGACACGAGGACACTGTGACACTGGGACACTGAGACACTGGGACACAGACACTGGGACACTGGGACACTGGGGCACTGAGACACTGGGACACTGAGACACTGGGACACTGAGACACTGGGACACTGGGACACTGATACACTGGTGCACTGGGACACTGGGACACTGGGACACTGAGACACTGGGACACTGGGACACTGAGACACAGGGACAATGAGACACTGGGACACTGGGATACTGGGGCACTGAGACACGGGGACACTGAGACACTGGGACACTGGGACACTGAGACACAGGGACACTGAGACACTGGGACACTGGGATACTGGGGCACTGAGACACGGGGACACTGAGACACTGGGACACTGGGACACTGAGACATTGAGACACTGGGACACTGGTATACTGGGGCACTGAGACACGGGGACACTGGGACACTGGGACACTGAGACACAGGGACACTGAGACACTGGGACACTGGGACACTGAGACACAGGGACACTGAGACACTGGGACACTGGGATACTGGGGCACTGAGACACGGGGACACTGAGACACTGGGACACTGAGACACAGGGACACTGAGATACTGGGACACTGGGACACTGAGACACTGGGACACTGAGACACTGAGACACGGGGACACTGGGACACTGGGATACTGAGACACTGGGACACTGGGACACTGGGACACTGAGACACTGAGACACGGGGACACTGAGACACTGGGACACTGAGACACTGGGACACTGGGACACTGGGACACTGGGACACTGAGACACTGGGACACTGAGACACTGGGACACTGGGACACTGAGACACTGGGGCACTGGGATACTGGGACACTGAGACACTGGGACACTGAGACACTGGGACACTGAGACACTGGGGCACTGGGACACTGGGGCACTGGGACACTGGGACACTGGGACACTGAGACACTGGGACACTGGGACACTGAGACACTGGGGCACTGAGACACTGGGACACTGGGACACTGGGACACTGGGACACTGAGACACTGGGATACTGGGACACTGAGACACGGGGACACTGGGACACTGAGACACTGGGACACTGGGACACTGGGACACTGATACACTGGGACACTGAGACACTGGGATACTGGGACACTGAGACACGGGGACACTGGGACACTGGGACACTGAGACACTGGGACACTGAGACACTGGGACACTGGGACACTGAGACACTGGGACACTGAGACACTGAGACACTGGGACACTGAGACACTGGGACACTGGGACGCTGGGACGCTGGGACGCTGGGACACACGGACACTGGGACACTGAGACACTGGGACACTGAGACACTGGGACACTGAGACACTGAGATACTGGGACACTGAGACACTGGGACACTGAGACACGGGGACACTGAGACACTGGGACACTGGGACACTGGGACACTGAGACACTGAGACACTGGGACACTGAGACACGGGGACACTGAGACACTGGGACACTGGGACACTGAGACACTGGGACACTGAGACACTGGGATACTGGGGCACTGAGACACGGGGACACTGAGACACTGGGACACTGAGATACTGAGACACTGGGACACTGAGACACAGGGACACTGAGACACGGGGACACTGGGACACTGAGATACTGGGACACTGAGACACTGAGACACTGGGACACTGGGACACTGAGACACTGGGACACTGGGACACTGAGACACTGGGACACTGAGACACTGAGACACTGGGATACTGGGGCACTGAGACACTGAGACACTGGGACACTGGGACACTGGGATACTGGGGCACTGAGACACTGAGACACTGAGACACTGGGACACTGGGACACTGAGACACTGAGACACTGGGACACTGAGACACTGAGACACTGGGACACTGGGACACTGGGATACTGGGGCACTGAGACACTGGGACACTGGGATACTGGGGCACTGAGACACTGAGACACTGGGATACTGGGACACTGAGACACTGGGACACTGGGACACTGGGACACTGAGACACTGGGACACTGGGACACTGGGATACTGGGGCACTGAGACACTGGGACACTGGGATACTGGGGCACTGAGACACTGGGACACTGAGACACTGGGACACTGGGACACTGAGACACTGGGACACTGAGACACTGGGACACTGAGACACTGGGGCACTGAGACACTGGGACACTGGGACACTGAGACACTGGGACACTGGGACACTCGGACACTGAGACACTGGGACACTGGGACACTGGGACACTGGGACACTGAGACACTGGGACACTGGGACACTGGGACACTGGGACACTGAGACACTGGGACACTGGGACACTGGGACACTGAGACACTGGGACACTGAGACACTGGGACACTGGGACACTGGGACACTGAGACACTGGGACACTGAGACACTGAGACACTGGGACACTGGGACACTGAGACACTGGGGCACTGAGACACTGGGACACTGAGACACTGGGACACTGAGACACTGGGATACTGGGACACTGAGACACTGGGACACTGAGACACTGGGACACTGAGACACTGGGATACTGGGGCACTGAGACACTGGGACACTGAGACACTGGGACACTGGGACACTGGGACACTGAGACACTGGGATACTGGGACACTGAGACACGGGGACACTGGGACACTGAGACACTGGGACACTGGGACACTCGGACACTGGGACACTGATACACTGGGACACTGAGACACTGGGATACTGAGACACGGGGACACTGAGACACTGGGACACTGAGACACGGGGACACTGAGACACTGGGACACTGAGACACTGAGACACGGGGATACTGGGACACTGAGACACGGGGACACTGAGACACGGGGACACTGAGACACTGGGACACTGAGACACTGAGACACTGGGACACTGAGACACTGAGACACTGGGACACTGAGACACTGAGACACGGGGACACTGAGACACGGGGACACTGAGACACGGGGACACTGAGACACGGGGACACTGGGACACTGAGACACTGGGACACTGAGACACGGGGACACTGGGATACTGGGACACTGGGACGCTGGGACGCTGGGACACACGGACACTGGGACACTGAGACACTGGGACACTGAGACACTATAGACACGGGGACACGGGGACACTGGGACACTGAGACACAGGGACACGGAGACACTGGGACACTGGGGCACTGAGACACTGGGACACTGAGACACTGGGACACTGAGACACTATAGACACGGGGACACGGGGACACTGGGACACTGGGACACTGGGACACTGAGACACTGGGACACTGGGACACTGAGACACTGGGACACTGGGACACTGGGACACTGGGACACTGAGACACTGGGACACTGAGACACTGGGACACTGGGACACTGGGACACTGAGACACTGGGACACTGAGACACTGAGACACTGGGACACTGGGACACTGGGACACTGAGACACGGGGACACTGAGACACTTGGACACTGGGACACTGAGACACTGAGATACTGGGACACTGGGACACTGGGACACTGGGACACTGAGACACTGGGAAACTGAGACACTGGGACACTGGGACACTGGGACACTGAGACACTGGGACACTGGGACACTAAGACACTGGGACACTGAGACACTGAGACACTGGGACACTGAGACACGGGGACACTGGGACACTGAGACACTGAGACACTGGGACACTGGGACACTGGGACACGGGGACACGGGGACACGGGGACACGGGGACACTGCGACACTGGAACACTGGGACACTGAGACACTGGGACACGGGGACACGGGGACACTGGGACACAGGTACACTGGGGCACTGGGACACTGAGACACTGAGACACTGGGACACAGGGACACTGGGACACAGGGACACTGGGACACTGGGACACGGGGACACTGGAACACTGAGACACTGGAACACTGGGACACTGGGACACTGGGACACTGGGACACTGAGACACTGGGAAACTGGGACACGGGGACACTGGAACACTGAGACACTGGAACACTGGGACACTGGGACACTGGGACACTGGGACACTGGGACACTGAGACACTGGGAAACTGAGACACTGGGACACTGGGACACTGGGACACTGAGACACTGGGACACTGGGACACTGAGACACTGGGACACTGAGACACTGAGACACTGGGACACTGAGACACGGGGACACTGGGACACTGAGACACTGAGACACTGAGACACTGGGACACAGGGACACTGGGACACGGGGACACGGGGACACGGGGACACTGCGACACTGGGACACTGGGACACTGGGACACGGGGACACGGGGACACGGGGACACGGGGACACGGGGACACTGAGACACTGAGACACTGGGACACAGGGACACTGGGACACAGGGACACTGGGACACTGGGACACGGGGACACTGGAACACTGAGACACTGGAACACTGGGACACTGAGACACTGGGACACGGGGACACGGGGACACGGGGACACTGGGACACTGGGACACGGGGACACGGGGACACTGGGACACGGGGACACGGGGACACGGGGACACTGGGACACAGGGACACGGGGAAACCGCAACGCTGGAAGTAGAACACTGAGACTCACACTGAGACACTCGCTGTGGCCAAAACATTCTGGGCCGAGCTAATAATACGACAGCTGTAATGGGGATGTGGTCGGTTTTCAGATAGCATCGTCCACAGGTCATACACCCTGCTACAGCCACCAGTGGCACCCACACACCACCACCACCCACACCACCACCCACACACCACCACCACCCACACCACCACCCACACACCACTACCGCCTACACCACCACCCACACACCACCACCACCCACACCACCACCCACACACCACTACCGCCTACACCACCACCCACACCACTACCGCCTACACCACCCACACCACCACTACCGCCCACGCCACCACTACCACCCACACCACCACTACCACCACCACTATCACCCACACCACCACTACCACTCACACCACTACCACCCACACCACCACTACCACCCACACCACCACCCACACCACTACCACCCACACCACCACTACCACCAACACTACCACCCACACCACCACTACCACTACTACCACCCACCCCACCACTACCACTACCACCACCACTACCACCCACACCACCACTACCCACCACACCACCACCACTACCACCCACACCACCACCACCCACACACCACTACCACCCACACCACTACCACCCAAACCACCACTACCACCCACACCACCACCCACACACCACTACCACCCACACCACTACCACCCACACCACCACTACCACCCACACCACCACTACCACTACTACCACCCACCCCACCACTACCACCCACACCACCACTACCAACCACACCACCACTACCACCCACACCACCACTACCACCCACCCCACCACTACCCACACCACCACTACCGCCCACGCCACCACTACCACCCACGTCACCACTATCACCCACACCACCACTACCACCCACACCACCACTACCACCACTACCGCCCACACCACTACCACCCACGTTACCACTACCACCACTACCACCCACATCACTACCACCCACGTCACCACTACCACCCACACCACCACTACCACCCACGTCACCACTACCACTCACACCACTACCACCCACACCACTACCACCCACACCACCACTACCACCCACACCACTACCACCCACACCACTACCACCCACACCACCACTACCACCCACGTCACCACTACCACCCACGTCACCACTACCACTCACACCACTACCACCCACACCACTACCACCCACACCACCACTACCACCCACACCACTACCACCCACACCACTACCACCCACGTCACCACTACCACCCACACCACTACCACCCACGTCACCACTACCACCCACACCACTACCACCCACGTCACCACTACCACTCACACCACTACCACCCACACCACTACCACCCACGTCACCACTACCACTCACACCACCTTGCCCCCCACAACCCCCCACCCCCCCCCCCCCCACACAGCCGTGCCCCCCACCACCCCCCCACACAACACATTCGTGCTCCCCACTACCCCCCACACCACGCAGTCGTGCCCCCCAGCACCCCCCACACAGCCGTGCCCCCCACCACCTCCCCACACAACACATTCGTGCCCCCCACCACACAGCCGTGCCCCCCACCACCCCCCCACACAACACATTCGTGCCCCCCACCACCCCCCCCACCACACAGCCGTGCCCCCCACCACCCCCCCCACACAACACATTCGTGCCCCCCACCACACAGCCGTGCCCCCCACCCCCCCCCCCACACCACACATTCGTGCCCCCCACCACACAGCCGTGCCCCCCACCCCCCCCCACACCACACATTCGTGCCCCCCACCACCCCCCCACACAACACATTCGTGCCCCCCACCACACAGCCGTGCCCCCCACCCCCTCCCACACCACACATTCGTGCCCCCCACCACACAGCCGTGCCCCCCACCCCCCCCACACATTCGTGCTTCCCCACCACCCCCCCACACCACGCAGACGTGCCCCCCACCACCCCCCACACATCCGTGCCCCCCACCAACCCCCCGACTACACAGACGTGCCCCCCACCACCACCCCCCACCACACAGCCATAACCCGCCCCCCACCACCACCACCCCCCACCACACAGCCGTGCCCCCCACCACCCCCCCCCCACCACACAGCCGTGCCCCCCCCCACCACCACCACCCCCCACCACACAGCCGTGCCCCCCACCACCCCCCCCCCACCACACAGACGTGCCCCCCACCACCCCCCACCACACAGACGTGCCCCCCACCACCTCTCTGTGTGTCGCCTAACGGGAACCCTCGATTCCGTTACCTTGCTTCTCGAGTTTCCCCGACATGCTGCTGCTGCTGCTGGTTGTTGTTGTTGATCAAGGTGGTGGTGGTTGTTGTTGTTGTTGTTGATCAAGGTGGTGGTGGTTGTTGATCAAGGTAGTGGTGGTTGTTGTTGTTGATCAAGGTGGTGGTGGTGCCGCTGGTGGTTGTTGTTGACCACGGCGGTGGTGGTGATGATGGCGATGGAGCCGATAACGCCGCTGCCCTGCTGATGGAAGCTTCCCCCGCTTGCTGCTGATGATGATGAAGCTTCTGCTGATGATGATGAAGGCGAATCTGCTGCTGATGCTGATGCTGCTGATGCTGCTGATGATGATGACGAAGGCGAAGCTGCTGTTGCTGCTGATGATGATGATGACGAAGGCGAAGCTGCTGATGATGCTGCTGATGATGATGCTGCTGTTGATGATGCTGATGATGCCGATGAAGGCGAAGCTGCTGCTGCTGATGGCGAAGCTGCTGATGATCCTGACGAAGGCAAAGCTCCTCCTGCTGCTGCTGCTGATGGCGAAGCTGCTGATGATCCTGACGAAGGCAAAGCTCCTGCTCCTGCTGCTGCTGCTGCTGCTGATTATCGACGCGGGACTTCCCCGCGTAGCAGCAGCGGCGGCGGCGGCGGCGGCGTCGGCTTCTCCGTCAGCCCGCGGGCCCAGGGCCCAAATCCCGCGGCATCGAAGGCCCCGGGGGGTCGGGGGGGCGACGGCGTCACCCGCACGGCGACCACGCAGCCCGGCGTCTCGCACACAACTGAGGCGGGAGTCGTGGGGGTGGGCGGGTGGGGTAGCTAAGCACCGCCCCCTATCACCCCGCTAACCACGCCCACAATGTGTGAGGAGGGGGGTGGGCGGGTGGGGTAGCTAAGCACCGCCCCCTATCACCCCGCTAACCACGCCCACAATGTGTGAGGAGGGGGTGGGGGGGGTGGGGTAGCTAAGCACCGCCCCCTAACACCCCGCTAACCACGCCCACAATGTGTGAGGAGGGGGTGGGCGGGTGGGGTAGCTAAGCACCGCCCCCTATCACCCCGCTAACCACGCCCACAATGTGTGAGGAGGGGGGTGGGGGGGGTAAGCACCGCCCCCTATCACCCCGCTAACCACGCCCACAATGTGTGAGGAGGGGGTGGGGGGGTAGCTAAGCACCGCCCCCTATCACCCCGCTAACCACGCCCACAATGTGTGAGGAGGGGGTGGGGGGGTGGGGTAGCTAAGCACCGCCCCCTATCACCCCGCTAACCACGCCCACAATGTGTGAGGAGGGGGGTGGGGTAGCTAAGCACCGCCCCCTATCACCCCGCTAACCACGCCCACAATGTGTGAGGAGGGGGTGGGGGGGTGGGGTAGCTAAGCACCGCCCCCTATCACCCCGCTAACCACGCCCACAATGTGT
Source organism: Lampetra fluviatilis (assembly GCF_964198595.1). Lineage (NCBI taxonomy): Eukaryota > Metazoa > Chordata > Hyperoartia > Petromyzontiformes > Petromyzontidae > Lampetra > Lampetra fluviatilis. The sequence continues at coordinate 3,305,040 of NC_136342.1, read as the reverse complement.
GAGGAGGGGGTGGGGGGGTGGGGTAGCTAAGCACCGCCCCCTATCACCCCGCTAACCACGCCCGCAATGTGTGAGGAGGGGGTGGGGGGGTGGGGTAGCTAAGCACCGCCCCCTATCACCCCGCTAACCACGCCCACAATGTGTGAGGAGGGGGTGGGGGGGTGGGGTAGCTAAGCACCGCCCCCTATCACCCCGCTAACCACGCCCACAATGTGTGAGGGGGTGGGGGGGGTGGGGTAGCTAAGCACCGCCCCCTATCACCCCGCTAACCACGCCCACAATGTGTGAGGAGGGGGTGGGGGGGTGGGGTAGCTAAGCACCGCCCCCTATCACCCCACTAACCACGCCCACAATGTGTGAGGAGGGGGGGTGGGCGGGTGGGGTAGCTAAGCACCGCCCCCTATCACCCCGCTAACCACGCCCGCAATGTGTGAGGAGGGGGTGGGGGGGTGGGGTAGCTAAGCACCGCCCCCTATCACCCCGCTAACCACGCCCACAATGTGTGAGGAGGGGGTGGGGGGGTGGGGTAGCTAAGCACCGCCCCCTATCACCCCGCTAACCACGCCCACAATGTGTGAGGGGGTGGGGGGGGTGGGGTAGCTAAGCACCGCCCCCTATCACCCCGCTAACCACGCCCACAATGTGTGAGGAGGGGGGTGGGGGGGTGGGGTAGCTAAGCACCGCCCCCTATCACCCCGCTAACCACGCCCACAATGTGTGAGGAGGGGGTGGGGGGTGGGGTAGCTAAGCACCGCCCCCTATCACCCCGCTAACCACGCCCACAATGTGTGAGGAGGGGGGTAGCTAAGCACCGCCCCCTATCACCCCGCTAACCACGCCCACAATGTGTGAGGAGGGGGTGGGGGGGTGGGGTAGCTGAGCACCGCCCCCTATCACCCCGCTAACCACGCCCACAATGTGTGAGGAGGGGGTGGGGGGGTAGCTAAACACCGCCCCCTATCACCCCGCTAACCACGCCCACAATGTGTGAGGAGGGGGTGGGGGGGTGGGGTAGCTGAGCACCGCCCCCTATCACCCCGCTAACCACGCCCACAATGTGTGAGGAGGGGGTGGGTGGGGTAGCTAACCACCGCCCCCTATCACCCCACTAACCACGCCCACAATGTGTGAGGAGGGGGGGGTGTAGCTAAGCACCGCCCCCTATCACCCCGCTAACCACGCCCACAATGTGTGAGGAGGGGGTGGGGGGGTAGCTAAGCACCGCCCCCTATCACCCCTCTAACCACGCCCACAATGTGTGAGGAGGGGGTGGGGGGTTTGTGTGGGCTCATATTCTTAGGTTTTTTCGGTAAAGTCACGTAAGTAAAAAAAAATATTTTATTTTTATTTTACTTTTATTAATTTTAATTTAACTACGTGACTTTACCGAAAAAAACCTAAGAATATGAATACTTGCAGTCACGAAAGCTTCAAATCTAGAATGCATGGGCTCGCTTAAACTGTGAGGGGGTGGGGGGTGTGAAATAAAGGTCACGCCCCTGTCCCTTAAGCCACGCCTCTCCTACTATATATTCATGAACTCGCTCAACCGCTTTGTGTTGCGATCGAAACGTCGTGATTTTTGTGTTTTTATTTTTTTTATTTTACTTTTTATTACTGAAAAGAACACAATAAGTTTACATTATAGACTGCCAGTACGCTCACTTTTATTATTTAATTTTTTTTATTATTTTTTATCTACGTGACTTTACCGAAAGAACCAAAGAATGCTCACTCAACATGTGAGGAGGGGGTGCAAAAAAAGTAGTCCCGTCACTATCTCTCAAACCACGCCTCCCCTACTCTATATTCATGAGCTCACTCAACATATGAGGGGGGGGGGGGTGCAAAAAAGGTAGTCCCGGCCCTATCTCTGAAACCACGCCTCCCCTACTATATATTCATGAGCTCACTCAACATATGAGGGGGGGTGTGTGTGTGCAAAAAAAGTAGTTCCGACACTATCTCTCAAACCACGCCTCCCCTACTATATATTCATAAGCTCACTCAACATATGAGGGGGGGGGTGCAAAAAAGTAGTCCCGGCCCTATCTCTGAAACCACGCCTCCCCTACTATATATTCATGAGCTCACTCAACATGAGGGGGAGAGTGTGCAAAAAAGTAGTCCCCCCAAATCTCTCAAACCACGCCTCCCCTACTATATATTCATGAGCTCACTCAACATATGAGGGGGGGGGGGGTGCAAAAAAGTAGTCCCGGCCCTATCTCTCAAACCACGCCTCCCCTACTATATATTCATGAGCTCACTAAAACTAGGGGACGGGGTAAAAAGAGGTGGTCCCACCCCTACCATAAACCACGCGCCATTACTAATGATCAGAATCATAATATTTTTATTTACACAACGCAAGGAGTAAATCCGATGAGCTATAAAGCTCTTGTTTCACAGACGTCAGAACGTTACTACAACAACAATGCAAAGGTAAAGTCACGTAGAAGGGAAATAATAAAATAATAAAAATATTGAACAACAAAAAAAACATTAAAATGTTCTTGTTGTGGCTTTCACACCTGCTGACGATTGCTTGTGTTGCAGTCGAAATGTCGTGAGCATTTTTTAGTTTTATACTTTTATTATTTTATGATTTCCCTTCTAGAGATGGGTTTCGTGTCGTTATTTGTAACGTGTGGCTCAGCTGACTTGTTTAGCTGTCTTCTACTTTACACCACCACCACCACCACTGTCGTCGTGTTTGCGTGACTGTGTTCGTTGTCGTCACGTTCTGTGACAAAGAGCTTTGGAGATCATCGGGTTTAATCCTCCCAGTGTGAAGGAAAATTCTGGTTCAGTTCACCACGGTCCCTCGTTACCATGGTTACCCCTGGGGTCAACATCCCCCCTCCTCTCACTTTCCCAACCGTTGCCCGGGCCCCGCCTCTCGTTACCGTCGCCGTGGAGACGAGTGACGTCACCAACCCCCCCCCCCTTTCGCATTACGTCACGCCCCCCTCCCTATGGAGGGGAGGAGGCGCGTGCGGGGGCTGTGGGCGTGATCACGTGACGACGCCACCAGCCAATGGGACGCGAGGAGCGGACGCTCGTGTGCGCACGCGCGCCTTCGGCGGTGACCTCATCGGGCGCGAGTGCGCATGCGCGACGTGCCCAGACATGACGTCACCGCCCACTCATTCATTCAATGCTTCCCATTCGCTCAATCAGTGCCCATTCAATCACTCAATCACCGCTCATTCACTCACTTAACCAGTGCCCAATGATTCACTCAATCACGGCTCATTCACTCACTCAATCAGTGCTCATTCAATCACTCAACCAGTGCCCAATCATTCACTCAGTCACGGCTCATTCACTCACTCAACCAGTGCCCATTCATTCACTCAATCACGGCTCATTCACTCACTCAATCAGTGCTCATTCAATCACTCAATCAGTACTCAATCATTCACTCAATCACCGCTCATTCACTCACTCAATCAGTGCCCATTCATTCACTCAATCACCGCTCATTCACTCACTCAACCAGTGCCCATTCATTCACTCAATCGCGGCTCATTCACTCACTCAACCAGTGCCCAATCATTCACTCAATCGCGGCTCATTCACTCACTCAACCAGTGCCCATTCATTCACTCAATCGCGGCTCATTCACTCACTCAACCAGTGCCCATTCATTCACTCAATCACGGCTCATTCACTCACTCAACCAGTGCCCATTCATTCACTCAATCGCGGCTCATTCACTCACTCAACCAGTGCCCAATCATTCACTCAATCGCGGCTCATTCACTCACTCAACCAGTGCCCATTCATTCACTCAATCACGGCTCATTCACTCACTCAATCAGTGCCAATTCATTCACTCAATCGCGGCTCATTCACTCACTCAACCAGTGCCCAATCATTCACTCAATCACGGCTCATTCACTCAATCAGTGCCAATTCAATCACTCAATCACGGCTCATTCACTCACTCAACCAGTGCCAATTCAATCACTCAATCACGGCTCATTCACTCACTCAACCAGTGCCCAATCATTCACTCAATCACGGCTCATTCACTCACTCAACCAGTGCCAATTCAATCACTCAATCACGGCTCATTCACTCACTCAATCAGTGCCCATTCATTCACTCAATCACGGCTCATTCACTCACTCAACCAGTGCCCAATCATTCACTCAATCACGGCTCATTCACTCACTCAACCAGTGCCCATTCATTCACTCAATCACCGCTCATTCACTCACTCAACCAGTGCCCATTCATTCACTCAATCGCGGCTCATTCACTCACTCAACCAGTGCCCAATCATTCACTCAATCGCGGCTCATTCACTCACTCAACCAGTGCCCATTCATTCACTCAATCGCGGCTCATTCACTCACTCAACCAGTGCCCATTCATTCACTCAATCACGGCTCATTCACTCACTCAACCAGTGCCCATTCATTCACTCAATCGCGGCTCATTCACTCACTCAACCAGTGCCCAATCATTCACTCAATCGCGGCTCATTCACTCACTCAACCAGTGCCCATTCATTCACTCAATCACGGCTCATTCACTCACTCAATCAGTGCCAATTCATTCACTCAATCGCGGCTCATTCACTCACTCAACCAGTGCCCATTCATTCACTCAATCACGGCTCATTCACTCACTCAACCAGTGCCCAATCATTCACTCAATCACGGCTCATTCACTCAATCAGTGCCAATTCAATCACTCAATCACGGCTCATTCACTCACTCAACCAGTGCCAATTCAATCACTCAATCACGGCTCATTCACTCACTCAACCAGTGCCCAATCATTCACTCAATCACGGCTCATTCACTCACTCAACCAGTGCCAATTCAATCACTCAATCACGGCTCATTCACTCACTCAATCAGTGCCCATTCATTCACTCAATCACGGCTCATTCACTCACTCAATCAGTGCCCAATCATTCACTCAATCGCGACTCATTCACTCACTCAATCAGTGCCCATTCATTCACTCAATCACGGCTCATTCACTCACTCAACCAGTGCCAATTCACTAAATCACAGCTCATTCACTCACTCAATCAGTACTCAATCATTCACTCAATCACGGCTCATTCACTCACTCAACTAGTGCCCATTCATTCACTCAATCACGTCTCATTCACTCACTCAATCAGTGCTCAATCATTCACTCAATCAGTGCCAATTCAATCACTCAATCACGGCTCATTCACTCACCCAACCAGTGCCCATTCATTCACTCAATCACGGCTCATTCACTCACTCAAACAGTGCCCAATCATTCACTCCATCAGTACCCAATCATTCACTCCATCACGCCTCATTCACTCAATCAGTGCCCAATCGTTCACCCAATCACGGCTCATTCACTCAATCAGTGCCCAATCATTCATTCAATCACGGCTCATTCACTCACTCAATCAGTGCTCAATCATTTACTCAACCAGTGCCCAATCATTCACTCCATCAGTACCCAATCATTCACTCCATCACGCCTCATTCACTCAATCAGTGCCCAATCGTTCACTCAATCACGGCTCATTCACTCAATCAGTGCCCAATCGTTCACTCAATCACGGCTCATTCACTCAATCAGTGCCCAATCATTCACTCAATCACGGCTCATTCACTCACTCAACCAGTGCCCAATCATTCACTCAATCAGTGCCCGATCATTCATTCCATCACGCCTCATTCACTCAATCAGTGCTCAATCATTTACTCAACCAGTGCTCAATCATTCACTCAATCAGTGCCCAATCATTCACTCAATCACGGCTCATTCACTCACTCACTGCCCATTAATTCACTCAATCACGACCTCATTGGCTGCTACGATGGGTATCAGACACTTACTTTGAGACGCGATCGTTCATGATAACCACGTGGTCGCCCACGACAACAACAGAAACAGCAGCTGCATCGCAGCCCATTTCAATAGTTCACCATCAGGTTCACCTCTAGGTCCGCTCGGCCTGAAACGCGGTGTCGCATGAAACGTGTTGCAACGAATCTGACGTCTTTCTCTGGGACGGGAATTAATAACGACGTCTCAGCTCAGGGGCCGTCCATAAATGACGTCACGCACCTAGGGGTTGGGGTCAGAGATTTGTGACGATGTGTGACGAGGGGGGGGGGGGTTTGAGAAATGTGACGTCACATAAAAATGCGCAACTTTAAATAAATATCGACAACACGTTCTACTTAATACAATAGACTTTTTAATAAATGTTTTCTCCTACAACATCAGAGTGCAGCGCCACATTAAATACGCACTACAATGACAATAGTTTAAAGCGATTTGAAGGATGTTATATTTTATTGGGGGGGGGCAGAGCTTTGTGACGTCATATTCGAGGGGGGGAGTCTGACTTTTTGTGACGTCGTGTGACGAAGGGGGGGGGGGGTCAAAAATCCTCCAAAATCGCGTGACGTCATTTATGGACGGCCCCTGTCCCACTCCCTCCGTGCGGGATGGTGGGAGGGGCGCAGCGAGGTGGTGGAGGGTGGAGAGAGGTGGGGGGCAAAGGTGGTGGGGGGGAAGTGGTGGGGGGGGGGGAGAGGTGGTGGGGGGGGAGAGGTGGTGGGAGGGTGGTGGGGGGCGCAGCGAGGTGGTGGAGGGTGGGGAGAGGTGGTGGGGGGGGGGGGGTGGTGGGGAGAGGTGGTGGGGGGGGGAGAGGTGGTGGTGGGGTGGTGGGGGGCGCAGCGAGGTGGTGGAGGGTGGGGAGAGGTGGTGGGGGGGTGGAGGGTGGGGAGAGGTGGGGGGGAGAGGTGGTGGGGGGGGGTGGGGGAGGAGAGGTGGTGGGGGGTGGGGGGCGCAGCGAGGTGGTGGAGGGTGGGGAGAGGTGGTGGGGGGGTGGAGGGTGGGGAGAGGTGGGGGGGAGAGGTGGTGGGGGTGGGGGAGGAGAGGTGGTGGGGGGTGGGGGGCGCGGTGAGGTGGTGGAGGGTGGGGAGAGGTGGGGGGGGAGAGGTGGTGGGGGGTGGGGACGCAGCGAGGTGGAGGGGGGTGGGGGGGAGAGGTGGGGGGGTGGCGCAGTTGCACCGCCTGCACACTCGACGCGCGCGCGTTGGCGTCGTGACAACAACAACACGGGGAGGACAAAGCGAGGAAGTTGGAGGGGAGGGGCGAAGAGGAAGGGGGGGGGGCTGAGACCCCCCCTGGGACCCCCCGTGCCCCCCCATGCCCCCCCCCCCTAGCAGCGCGTTCCATTTTCCTATCCGGAAAGGGACACTCATGACGTCAGGCGACACAAAGTGCATCACGCAGCAGTGGAGTGAACCTGGCAGGGCAGTGAATGGGGGAGGGGGGCAGGGTGACGTCACCAGCAGTGGAGTGAACCTGGCGGGGGTCGTGGCGCTGTGGCGAGGAGCAGCAGCGACCCCTGCCGGTAGCGAGCGGCCTAGCGGCGTGGTGTGGGCAGTGTTTGTGACTCTAAGGGCAATGTTAGTCTCTGGGCAATGTTAGTCTATGACTCTATGGGCAATGTTAGACTTTGGGAAATGTTAGTGACAGGCAAAGTGAGTGACAGGCTGAGTGAGTGACAGACTGAGTGACAGGCAGAGTGAGTGACAGGCTGAGTGAGTGACAGGCTGAATGAGTCAGTGAGTGGCTGAGTGAGTGAGTGGCTGAATGAGTGACAGGCAGAGTGAGTGACAGGCAGAGTGAGTGACAGGCTGAGTGACAGGCTGAGTGAGTGACAGACTGAGTGAGTGACAGACTGAGTGACAGGCAGAGTGAGTGACAGGCTGAGTGACAGGCTGAGTGAGTGACAGGCTGAGTGAGTGACAGGCTGAGTGAGTGACAGGCTGAGTGACAGGCTGAGTGACAGGCTGAGTGAGTGACAGGCTGAGTGAGTGACAGACTGAGTGAGTGACAGGCTGAGTGAGTGACAGGCTGAGTGACAGGCTGAGTGAGTGACAGACTGAGTGAGTGACAGGCTGAGTGACAGGCTGAGTGACAGGCTGAGTGAGTGACAGGCTGAGTGAGTGACAGACTGAGTGACAGGCAGAGTGAGTGACAGGCTGAGTGAGTGACAGGCTGAATGAGTCAGTGAGTGACTGAGTGAGTGAGTGGCTGAATGAGTGACAGGCTGAGTGACAGGCAGAGTGAGTGACAGGCTGAGTGACAGGCTGAGTGACAGGCTGAGTGAGTGACAGACTGAGTGACAGGCAGAGTGAGTGACAGGCTGAGTGACAGGCTGAGTGAGTGACAGGCTGAGTGAGTGACAGGCTGAGTGAGTGACAGGCTGAGTGACAGGCTGAGTGAGTGACAGGCTGAGTGAGTGACAGACTGAGTGAGTGACAGGCTGAGTGAGTGACAGGCTGAGTGACAGGCTGAGTGAGTGACAAACTGAGTGAGTGACAGGCTGAGTGACAGGCTGAGTGACAGGCTGAGTGAGTGACAGGCTGAGTGAGTGACAGACTGAGTGACAGGCAGAGTGAGTGACAGGCTGAGTGAGTGACAGGCTGAATGAGTCAGTGAGTGGCTGAGTGAGTGAGTGGCTGAATGAGTGACAGGCTGAGTGAGTGACAGGCTGAATGAGTCAGTGAGTGGCTGAGTGAGTGAGTGACAGACTGAGTGACAGGCTGAGTGAGTGACAGGCTGAGTGAGTGACAGACTGAGTGACAGGCAGAGTGAGTGACAGGCTGAGTGAGTGACAGACTGAGTGACAGGCAGAGTGAGTGACAGGCTGAGTGAGTGACAGGCAGAGTGACAGGCTGAGTGAGTGACAGGCTGAGTGAGTGACAGGCTGAATGAGTCAGTGAGTGGCTGAGTGAGTGGCTGAATGAGTGACAGGCTGAGTGAGTGACAGGCTGAGTGACAGGCAGAGTGAGTGACTGGCTGAGTGAGTGACAGGCTGAGTGAGTGACAGGCTGAGTGAGTGACAGGCTGAGTGACAGGCTGAGTGAGTGACAGGCTGAGTGAGTGACAGACTGAGTGAGTGACAGGCTGAGTGAGTGACAGGCTGAGTGACAGGCTGAGTGAGTGACAGACTGAGTGAGTGACAGGCTGAGTGACAGGCTGAGTGACAGGCTGAGTGAGTGACAGGCTGAGTGACAGGCTGAGTGAGTGACAGGCTGAGTGACAGGTAGAGTGAGTGACAGACTGAGTGACAGGCTGAGTGAGTGACAGGCTGAGTGACAGGCAGAGTGAGTGACAGGCTGAGTGAGTGACAGGCTGAGTGAGTGACAGGCTGAGTGAGTGACAGGCTGAGTGACAGGCTGAGTGAGTGACAGACTGAGTGAGTGACAGGCTGAGTGAGTGACAGGCTGAGTGACAGGCTGAGTGAGTGACAGGCTGAGTGAGTGACAGGCTGAGTGAGTGACAGGCTGAGTGACAGGTAGAGTGAGTGACAGACTGAGTGAGTGACAGGCTGTGTGAGTGACAGGCTGAGTGAGTGACAGGCTGAGTGACAGGCTGAGTGAGTGACAGACTGAGTGAGTGACAGGCTGAGTGAGTGACAGGCTGAGTGACAGGCTGAGTGAGTGACAGGCTGAGTGAGTGACAGGCTGAGTGGGTGACAGGCTGAGTGACAGGTAGAGTGAGTGACAGACTGAGTGACAGGCAGAGTGAGTGACAGGCTGAGTGAGTGACAGGCTGAGTGACAGGCTGAGTGAGTGACAGACTGAGTGAGTGACAGGCTGAGTGAGTGACAGGCTGAGTGACAGGCTGAGTGAGTGACAGGCAGAGTGAGTGACAGGCTGAGTGAGTGACAGGCTGAGTGACAGGCTGAGTGAGTGACAGACTGAGTGAGTGACAGGCTGAGTGAGTGACAGGCTGAGTGAGTGACAGGCTGAGTGACAGACTGAGTGAGTGACAGGCTGAGTGAGTGACAGGCTGAGTGACAGGCTGAGTGAGTGACAGGCTGAGTGAGTGACAGGCTGAGTGAGTGACAGGCTGAGTGAGTGACAGACTGAGTGAGTGACAGGCTGAGTGAGTGACAGGCTGAGTGACAGACTGAGTGAGTGACAGGCTGAGTGAGTGACAGGCTGAGTGACAGGCTGAGTGAGTGACAGGCTGAGTGAGTGACAGGCTGAGTGAGTGACAGGCTGAGTGAGTGACAGGCAGAATGAGTGACATATTCACACGTGGCCCCCCAGGGCACGCTGCAGATTATTGTATTTTTATTCGTAGCGTGTCTGTGTGTGGTGTCTGCTGTGTGTGTGGTGTGTGCTGTGTGTTGTGCTGTGTGTTGTGTGTTGTGTGTGTGGTGCGTGTGCTGTGTGTGTGGTGCGTGTGTGTGGTGTGTGCTGTGTGGTGCGTGTGTTGTGTGTGGTGTGTGTGGTGCGTGTGCTGTGTGTGTGGTGCGTGTGCTGTGTGTGTGGTGTCTGCTGTGTGTGTGGTGTGTGCTGTGTGTTGTGTGTGCTGTGTGTGTGGTGTGTGCTGTGTGTGGTGTGTATGGTGTGTGCTGTGTGTGGTGTGTGTGGTGCGTGTGCTGTGTTTGTGCTGTGTGTTGTGTGCTGTGTGTGTTGTGTGTGTGTTGTGTGTTCTGTGTGTGTGGTGCGTGTGTGTGGTGTGTGCTGTGTGGTGCGTGTGTTGTGTGTGCTGTGTGTGTGGTGTGTGCTGTGTGGTGCGTGTGTTGTGTGTGTGCTGTGTGGTGTGTGTGGTGCGTGTGTGTTGTGTGTTCTGTGTGTGTGGTGCGTGTGTGTGGTGTGTGCTGTGTGGTGCGTGTGTTGTGTGTGCTGTGTGTGTGGTGTGTGCTGTGTGGTGCGTGTGTTGTGTGTGTGCTGTGTGGTGTGTGTGGTGCGTGTGTGTTGTGTGTTCTGTGTGTGTGGTGCGTGTGTGTGGTGTGTGCTGTGTGGTGCGTGTGTTGTGTGTGCTGTGTGTGTGGTGTGTGCTGTGTGGTGCGTGTGCTGTGTGTGTGCTGTGTGGTGTGTGTGGTGCGTGTGTGTTGTGTGTGGTGTCTGCTGTGTGTTGTGTGTGCTGTGTGTGTGGTGTGTGCTGTGTGTGGTGTGTGTGGTGCGTGTGCTGTGTGTGTTGTGTGTGCTGTGTGTGTGGTGTGTGGTGCGTGTCCTGTGTGTGCTGTGTGTGTTGTGTGTGCTGTGTGGTGTGTGTGGTGCGTGTGCTGTGTATGCTGTGTGATGTGTATGCTGTGTGTGGTGTGTGCTGTGGTGTGTGTTGTGTGTGCTGTGTGTGGTGCGTGTGCTGTGTGTGGTGTGGATAGTTCGACGTTTCGCTGGTGGTTACAGCCATCAGCATCAGGCACCTTGCAGGATCAACCGCGCGGCTGCTGCTGCTGCTGCCTCCCCCACTCGTCTCTGGTTCCTCCTCCTGGCGAGTCGTCCTCTCGCTCTCTCTCTGAGTCATCATCACACTCTCTCCAAGTCGTCCCCTCTCTCCAAGTCGTCCCCTCTCTCCAAGTCGTCCTCTCGCTCTCTCTCCGAGTCATCATCACTCTCTCTCCAAGTCGTCCCCTCTCTCCAAGTCGTCCTCTCGCTCTCTCTCCGAGTCATCATCACTCTCTCTCCAAGTCGTCCCCTCTCTCCAAGTCGTCCTCTCGCTCTCTCTCTGAGTCATCATCACACTCTCTCCAAGTCGTCCCCTCTCTCCAAGTCGTCCTCTCGCTCTCTCTCTGAGTCATCATCACACTCTCTCCAAGTCGTCCACTGTCATCCTCTCCAAGTCGTCCCCTCTCTCCAAGTCGTCCTCTCTCTCTCAGAGTCGTCCTCTCGCTCTCTCGGAGTCATCATCACTCTCTCTCCAAGTCGTCCACTGTCATCCTCTCCAAGTCGTCCCCTCTCTCCAAGTCGTCCTCTCTCTCTCAGAGTCGTCCTCTCGCTCTCTCTCTGAGTCATCATCACTCTCTCTCCAAGTCGTCCACTGTCATCCTCTCCAAGTCGTCCCCTCTCTCTCAGAGTCGTCCTCTCGCTCTCTCGGAGTCATCTCTCTCTCCAAGTCGTCCACTGTCATCCTCTCTCCAAGTCGTCCCCTCTCTCCAAGTCGTCCTCTCTCTCAGAGTCGTCCTCTCGCTCTCTCTCTGAGTCATCATCACTCTCTCTCCAAGTCGTCCACTGTCATCCTCTCTCCAAGTCGTCCCCTCTCTCCAAGTCGTCCACTCTCTCTCCAAGTCGTCCTCTCTCTGAGTCGTCCCCTCTCTCCAAGTCGTCCACTGTCATCCTCTCTCCAAGTCGTCCCCTCTCTCCAAGTCGTCCACTCTCTCTCCAAGTCGTCCCCTCTCTCCAAGTCGTCCCCTCTCTCTCAGAGTCGTCCTCTCGCTCTCTCGGAGTCATCACTCTTTCTCCAAGTCGTCCACTGTCATCCTCTCTCCAAGTCGTCCCCTATCTCCAAGTCGTCCCCTCTCTCAGAGTCGTCCTCTCGCTCTCTCTCTGAGTCATCATCACTCTCTCTCCAAGTCGTCCACTGTCATCCTCTCTCCAAGTCGTCCCTTCTCTCCAAGTCGTCCACTCTCTCAGAGTCGTCCTCTCGCTCTCTCGGAGTCATCACTCTCTCTCCAAGTCGTCCACTGTCATCCTCTCTCCAAGTCGTCCTCTCTCAAAGTCATCATCTCTCTCAGTCGTCCTGTCATCCTGTCTCTTACTCCAAGTCATCCTCTCTGTCGTCCTCTCTCTCCAAGTCGTCCTCAGTCATCCTCTATCTCAAGTCATACTTTCTCTCCAAGTCATCCTCCCTCTCACCGACTCATCCCATCTCCACTGCTGGATGCGTTGTGCAGCGTTACACACTGCTCGGTGGAACGTGGCAGCCGTGCCCTCCCCAATCTGCACGGTTGTTCCACCATACCTCAACCACGTTGGTCAGTGGCAGGGTTCAAGGTGGTTTGGGAGCATAGATGCGGGGGTGCAGTTCAGCACAACTGAACCAACTGAACCAAAGATCCTGCGCGCCATGTAGCCTCCAACAGGATGTTGGTGCAAGTGCTGTTCGCACCGCCTATTGAAGGCCGGCACGGCAGAGGTCGCAAACGGGTTTTGATTCCTTACCCGTACCCGGCCGCACCAGGGTCGCAAACAGGTACCCGGCTGGGTACGGGTAGCCGGGTATCGGGTAGGGTACGGGTATTGGGTACCCGGTTGCTACCTCTGCGGCACGGCACACCGGGGGGGGGTGGCCAGCACCACGCCAGGCCACCTTTGTCTCCCCAGTGGCGATGTTGACTGCACCGGCTACTCCATTTAAGGCCGAGTCCACCTAGAGGAGGCTCAGAGCCTGGGTCGTAGCGCGGGTGTGCTGACCGCTGCGCCACCGCCCCACACACTCACACCACGTCAACACTACCAGCAACACGCGCGCCACACCACTACCTCCACTCTGCCCGCACACTCCACAATTCCTGCACACTCCACAACCACTCTGCCCACCCTATCCACTCTGCCCACCCTATCCACTCTGCCCACACACTCCACTCTGCCCACACACTCCACTCTGCCCACACACTCCACTCTGCCCACCCTATCCACTCTGCCCACACACTCCACTCTGCCCACACACTCCACTCTGCCCACACACTCCACTCTGCCCACACACTCCACTCTGCCCACACACTCCACTCTGCCCACACACTCCACTCTGCCCACACACTCCACTCTGCCCACACACTCCACTCTGCCCACACACTCCACTCTGCCCACACTCCACTCTGCCCACACACTCCACACTCCCCACCACTCCACTCTGCCCACACTCTGCCCACTCTCCTCTCCACTCTGCCCACACTCCCCACTCTGCCCACCACTCCACCCACTCTCCTCTCCACTCTGCCCACTCTCCACTCTGCCCACACTCTCCACTCTGCCCACACTCTGCCCACTCTCTCCACCACTCTCCTCTCCACTCTGCCCACACTCCCCACTCTGCCCACTCTCTCCACCACTCCACCCACTCTCCTCTCCACTCTGCCCACACTCCCCACTCTGCCCACTCTCTCCACCACTCCACCCACTCTCCTCTCCACTCTGCCCACTCTCCACTCTGCCCACACTCTCCACCCACTCTCCTCTCCACTCTGCCCACTCTCCACTCTGCCCACACTCTCCACTCTGCCCACACTCTGCCCACTCTCTCCACCACTCTCCTCTCCACTCTGCCCACACTCCCCACTCTGCCCACTCTCTCCACCACTCCACCCACTCTCCTCTCCACTCTGCCCACACTCCCCACTCTGCCCACACTCCCCACTCTGCCCACACTCCCCACTCTGCCCACACTCCCCACTCTGCCCACACTCCCCACTCTGCCCACACTCCCCACTCTGCCCACTCTCTCCACCACTCCACCCACTCTCCTCTCCACTCTGCCCACACTCTCCTCTCTGCCCACACTCCCCACTCTACTCCACACGTTCCACGACTCCACAATGCCTGCACACTCCACTTCACTCTGCCCACAACCACTCCACTCTGCCTGCACCACTCCACTCATTCCGCACACTCCACAGCACCCCCACCACGCCAAACCCACCCACTACCCCCCCACCCCGCTCACAGCACACAGAGCCAATTACACGGGAGGCGCGCCATTGGGAGAAAACTGTCTTTATTGACTTCACGGACGGGCGGGGATGGAGGGCGAGCGTGGCGTGGCGAGCGAGCGAGCCTCAGCCCAGCTTGTTGGCCAGCTCCTTGGCCTTGGCCTTCTCCAGCTTGGCGATCCGCGCCAGCGACTTGGCGCCGTTGATGCCGCCACCCCAGTGGCGCCGGATCTGACGGGGGTGGTGGTGGTGGGTTTTGGGGGTGTGGGGGAAAACGACATCGTCACCACCTCCTCCTCCTCCACGCGCGTCACCTCGCCTGCTGCTCGTGCGTGCGTTTAGTTTGTTGCACACCCCGCACCCACGATTTGCACGGTTCGCTACGTACGGTGCGGAAAGTTAACGCATACCTCGTCTGTGTGACCCCTCAACTGAGGGTCACCTCGTCTGTGTGACCCCCAGCTGAGGGTCACCTCGTCTGTGTGACCCCTCAACTGAGGGTCACCTCGTCTGTGTGACCCCCAGCTGAGCGTCACCTCGTCTGTGTGACCCCCAGCTGAGGGTCACCTCGTCTGTGTGACCCCCACTGAGCGTCACCTCGTCTGTGTGACCCCCAGCTGAGGGTCACCTCGTCTGTGTGACCCCCACTGAGCGTCACCTCGTCTGTGTGACCCCCCCCCCCCCGACAGAGCGTCACCTCGTCTGCCCCCTCGGTGTGTGCGTGCTCACCTCGTCGAAGCGGTCGTTGTAGTTGGTCTTGATGGCATCCACGAGCTTGCCCAGCACGGCCTTGTCCTCCCTGCACGACGGCAGCCACCCACCCACGCACGCACGCCCCGGTCACCCACGCACACCCCGGTCACCCACAACACTCTACTACTCCCAACTACTACACCACCACCACTCCAAGAAAACTCGCAACTACACCGCCACTCAAGAAAACACTCCCAACTACTCCAACACCAATACAACCGCTAACAAGAGGTCACCGGACAGACCCAGGTGCCATGGGTCGACTGAACGAGATGACTGGCCGATGCAAACCACCTGTGCCCCTCCCCCCCCCCCCCTACGGTGCCAACCTCGCTGCAGATTCACCCGCCCAGGGCTCACGCTCGTTGCTGCGAGCGTCGCTCTCCTGCCCTCTCCCGCTGTTGCTGCCGGAGGGCGACTGCCTCCGGACTGCCCGGATAGCAGCGTCCTTCCTCCACAGAGGCCGATCCTCGACACCGCTGGTACCGGCGTCCACCGGCTAGTTTCCACCGCCACCACCACCACCGCCGCCACCACCACCACCACCGCCGCCACCACCACCACCACCGCCGCTTAAATATCTCGGGCTACCACCAACCCTCCACCCCAGCCCCGCTGTGACCGACACGAGGGATGACCGTCTGCGATCAGACAGAACCATCTTCTTGGTTCTTTCGGTAAAGTCACGTAGAAGGGAAATAATAAAATAAAAAATATCAAAAAGAATAAAAAATGTTAGATTTTTATTATTTTATTATTTCCCTTCTACGTGACTTTACCGAAAGAACCAAGAAGATGAATCCCTGCAGTGACGAAAGCTTTAGAAAGAGCCAGTTCAGGTGCCAGCCGTACACACCCACTTCTCGGAATCTACATTTATTTATTTATTCCTGGACCAATCCAATGCGCTATAAGGCTCTTTGTCACACATGTTACCAAGCAGGGGTACGGGGTATGGGTCATCACCCCCCCACCCCCCCCCCCACCGTGCGTGCGGCTTCGCTCAGGGTTAAAAAGCTCGAGAATCCACACGGAGATTCGGTCGCAAAAGTCCTCATCAGCACGACGAGCCGGCAACCGGGGGGGGGGTTCTGCTTGTACGACCAGCCGTGGTGAGACACTCACGGGCGGAGGATCGATGTGGAGGCGAGCGGGTGGGCGAGCGGGTGGGCGAGCGGGTGGGCGAGCGGGCGGGCGAGCGGGGCGAGCGGGCGAGCGGGTGGGCGAGCGGGTGGGCGAGCGGGTGGTCGAGCGGGTGGGCGAGCGGGTGGGCGAGCGAGTCACGGGTGGGCCTGCGTGAAGGCGAGCGGGTGGGTGGCGGGCGAGTGGGTGGGCGAGCGACTGGGTGGCGGGCGAGTAGGTGGCTGTGTGAGTGGGTGGGCGAGCGGGCGACTCACGGGTTGACCTGGGTGAAGGCAAGCGGGCGGGTGGTTGTGAGTGGGTGGGCGAGCGGGTGGGCGAGCGACTGGGTGAGCGACTGGCTGTGTGAGTGGGCGAGCGGGTGGGCGACTCACGGGTTGACCTGGGTTAAGGCGACGGCGGCGCAGGTCTTGCGGTGTACAAGGCGCCCCACGCGCGCCTTGCCCTTCACGATGCAGTAGGGCACGCCCATCTTGCGGCACAGCGCCGGCATGAACAGCACCAGCTGCACAAAGACAAAGGGTTCCCAGCAGGGTGCCCCGTGTGTAGACTTGACAAGACTGTCGGGGCAAGTGCTGCGAGAGCAAGCAGAACACGCCCAGCCCCAGCGGTGATGTTCACTACGCACACTGTACGAGGGACTCGCTTGAGGCCGAGTCGACCTAGGGGAGGGCCCAGGACCGGTTTGAATAATCGTGAACTGGCATTGATGGCCGTGATCGGGAACCAAACTCGACACTACTGATCCCCACAAAGATAAAGATCCCCCGTATAGCCCGATCAGAACGTTGGGGAAAGTGCTCTTAGCGAGTAGCAGAGGTCGCAACCGGATACCCGATACCCGGCTACCCGTACCCGGCACGGGTACGGGTAGCCGTTTGCGACCCTGGTGCGGCCGGGTACGGATAGGCCGTGAGTCACTGGTGAGTCACCGTTTGTCACTCATTTCCCAACGTCTTGTCTCTTCTCACAATTCAAGTTCCTAGAATCAACCCACCCGCGCCTGCAACATGGCTTCATCCCAGAGGTCGCAATCAGGTACCCGATACCCGGCTGGGTACGGCCGGGTACGGGTACCCGTTTGCGACCCTGGTGCGGCCGGGTACGGGTAAGGAATCAAAACCCGTTTGCGACCTCTGGCGAGTAGCACCAGCCAAACGCTCAGCTGGCAGGAGGTCACGGAACAGAGCCAGGTGCCATGGGTTGACCGACTAAGATGACCGACACACACATACACACACAAGGCTGTAGTTGTCCCACCCTCCGTGCTCTTGAAACGTGACCCCCCCCTCCCCCTCGTTCTTAGCTCCGGTCCCCCCCTCTTACGCACCAATCCCTTCCGGTTCCTCACACGGGCGTAAACACTAAGGAGGGTGGTAAGCGTGGTGGTATTATGTTGGTGGTGGTGGTGGAGTTTGTGGGGCGCGCTCAGGGTTAAAAAGCTCGTTGGTTTGATCCACACGGAGATTCAGGTGAAGAAATTCAGAGTGACATCATCGCGCAGCCCGCTGCTACCACCACCACCCACCCCCCACCCTCTCAACACGGCCAAACTCAACTTTCACCCCCCCTCCCTCCCCGCTACAGACAGCGCCGGAGCCGGCGTGCGAGCTTCACCTCGATGGGGTCGACGTCATGAGCGATGACCACCAGCTGCGCCTTCTTGCTCTCAATGAGCGTCGTCACCGTGTTCACGCCTACGTGCGTGCGCGGGCACACGGGGAGACACGCAGACACACACGGGAGACACACACACACGGGAGACACACACACACACGGGCAAGGGGAGACACGCAGACACACACGGGGGAGACACACACACGGGAGACACACACACACATGGGCAAGGGGAGACACGCACACACACACGGGGGAGACACGCACACACACACGGGCAAGGGGAGACACGCAAACACACACGGGGGAGACACACACAGGACAAGGGGAGACACGCACACACACACGGGAGAGACGCGCACACACGGGCAAGGGGAGACACGCACACACGGGAGACACGCAGACACACACACACGGGGGAGACACAAGGAGATGCGAGGAGTTAAAAGCGGCACCATCGCCCCTGGCCGGAACCGCGCGTGTGTGAGCGGTGCGTGTGCGAGTGAGTGAGCGCGGTGGGCCAAACGCCACAGCCGGTGCGCGCTGGCGGTGGCAACAAGGAGGCAGGCGGCGGGCATCAGAGATCTTGGTGGTAACCAGGTTGTCGTCATCAAGACTCCGCTAGCAAATATTCAGTAGCATCATCTGCAACCGCGCGCCCGAGGCCACTCCGTCCGCGCTCCGCTAAACTTATTTTGCCAGGTTAAGGCGCACCGAGCTACGCTGTATAGCTCAACAAAAGCGGCTCATCAACACGTGGAAAATTTACAGCGGCCAAACCTTCGTAGAATCCAAGCTATTTGAAATGTGGAGGGAAAAAAAAAACCCGTGGACCCGGAGGAAAATCCACGCGACCACGGGGAGAGACACACCGCAAACTCCAAATATACAGCAGTGTAGCAAGCATGGTCAGTGTCGGGATCGAACCCACGACATCCTGTATACCAGGCGAGGTAGTTAACATCTCCTAGCCACCGTGATGATGAGAGAGATACGCAAACTCCAAATATACAGCAGCAGGCATCGTCAGGATCGAACCCACGACCTCCTGCATACCAGGCGAGGTAGTTAACATCTCCTAGCCACCGTGATGATTATGAGACACCACAAACTTCAAATATACAGCAGCAGGCATCGTCAGGGTCGGGATCGAACCCACAACCTCCTGCATACCAGGCGAGGTAGCTAACATCTCCTAGCCACCGTGATGATTATGAGACACCACAAACTTCAAATATACACAGCAGGCATCGTCAGGGTCGGGATCGAACCCACGACCTCCTGCATACCAGGCGAGGTAGCTAACATCTCCTAGCCACCGTGATGATTATGAGACACCACAAACTTCAAATATACACAGCAGGCATCGTCAGGGTCGGGATCGAACCCACAACCTCCTGCATACCAGGCGAGGTAGCTAACATCTCCTAGCCACCGTGATGATTATGAGACACCACAAACTTCAAATATACAGCAGCAGCAGGCATCGTCAGGGTCGGGATCGAACCCACAACCTCCTGCATACCAGCCGAAGTAGTTAACATCTCGCCAAAAAGACTTATCCAGGAGGACTAAACATAGTTTGTAAATACATAATTTTGTTTTCATTGTTTAGAATGTTCTACTTACACGTCGAGTTTGAATGTGGGGACGGCGCTTCGAGTGGCAGATTTGCGCCACAAAAATAATATTGACTAGACTGCACATAGGTGGCGCGTGTGTGTATAGTGTGTGTGTGTAATGTCGTGCACAGTGCGTGTGTAGTGCACGTGTATGTAGTGCGTGTGTGCAGTACACGTGTGGTGTGTGCGTATAGTACGTGTGTAGTGGGCGTGTGTAGTGTGTGCGTGTGCAGTGCACGTGTGCAGTGTGTGCAGTGTACGTGTGCAGTGTACGTGTGCAGTGCGCGTGTAGTACGTACGCGTGCAGTGCGCGTGTAGTGGCGTTAGTGCGTGTGCGGTGTACGCGTGCAGTGCGCGTGTAGTGGGCGTTAGTGCGTGTGCAGTGTACGCGTGCACAGTGCATGCGTAGCACGTGCGTGTAATACCCGCGTGCAGTGTGTGCGTGCGGAGCGTGCGGTACACGCATGTGTGTGCGGTGCGTACCCGAGCGGATCACGGGGGGCCGCTTGGTGGGAACGTCCTCCTTCCCGGCGGCCTTCTGCTCGGCGCGCGCCATCAAGCGAGCCTTCTTCTCCTGCTTGGTCTCTGGGCGGTACTTGTGGGCCAACTTGAACAGCTGCGTGGCTGCACACACCGCCAAACACAAAGATTCACCCCCGCACCCCCATGTCGCCTTTACATCAGAGGTCACAAACGGGTTTTGATTCCTTACCCGTACCCGGCCGCACCAGGGTCGCAAACCGGTACCCGTACTCGGTCGGGTACGGGTTCCCATTCCCTACCCTACCCGAAATGAGTGACAAACGGTCACTCACCAGTGACTCACGGCCTACCCGTACCCAGCTGCACCAGGGTCGCAAACGGGTACCCGTACCCAGCCGGGTAGCCGGGTATCGGGTAGGGTACGGGTATCGGGTACCCGGTTGCGACCTCTGCTTTAAATGAGACTGTTGGGGCCAGTTATTGTTCGCGAGCAGCACCTATCAAGGGTGGCGGCTGCCCCTCCCCCCCTCCCTCCCTCCCGCTGGTAGCCACCGTGGGGTTGATTGGTGGGCGCGGGCGGGCATCAGAGATCTTGGTGGTTATGGTGTCGTCATCAAAACCTCCGTTAGCAAATATTCGGTAGCATCATCTGCACCGCCCGCCGCCACTTGCTCGCGATTTAAACGGCGGCGACATTGGCGACGCCGCTGTGAACACGACGGTGGTGTGGAGGACACGATGGCGAAGTAACGGTGGTGAAATGGTCATTGTGTGTGATGCGATCCTCTCATCTCCACTGGCCATCAGTCAGCTATCGCGTACAATTTTAGTTAGTTGCAATGACTTGCAAAGACCACAACGGGCCTTGGGGTCGTGGCCCCCCAGACTATACTCAAAAAATATAAATAGAATGAATGAAAATTGAACGGCGGTTACGTGACGGTGGTCACGATGGCGATGTAACCGTGGTGATATTGGTGTGAAGACGATGATGGTGTGGAGATGATTGTGAAGCAACGGTGCCGACGGTGGCGATGTAATGGTGACAACATTGCTGATGGTGGGTATGGAGACGATTTCGAAGTAACGGTGGTGACACTGGTGATGATGTAGTGACGACGATGGTGGCGGTGCGGCGATGGTCATGGCGATGGTTACCCGTCTGCCGGTCCAGGGCCTGTGTGAACTGGTTGATGGCTGGGGGCACCTTGAGGCGCTTGTAGAGGATCGCTCGCTGGCGCTGCAGGCGCACGTAGCGAGGCCAGCGCACGAACCGCGTCAGGTCCCGCTTCGGCTGGATGTCCTGGCCTGGGCCACGGTGAACGAGGGGACAAACTGCGTCAGCACACGCCCGCACGCCACTCCCCCCCCCTTACACCGGGCAAACGCCCGGCAAAAACTAAAAAACGTTTCTGAGGGGTTGCAGCTGACGTGCGAGCTCCCCACAAAAAGTGAGACGCAGTGGGGGGGGGGAGGCGGTGGTGGGGTTGTTTGTGGGGCGCGCTCAGGGTTAAAAAGCTCGTTGGGTTTGATCCACACGGAGATTCAGGTGAAGAAATTCTGTTTGACATCATCGCGCAGCCCTGCTCCCACCACCAACCCATGGCCACAGGAGATGTAGGAGTGGAGATGGAGGGGAGAGGAGATGAGGAAAGCAGAGATGGAGCAATTGAATGAAGGCGAGGGCAGATAGGATATGTAGGAGAGGGGAGATGTAGGAGAGGGAAGATGGGAGCAGGAGATGAGAGGGGAGATGGAGGGGAGAGGAGGAGATGGAGAGATTCTAGATTTGAAGCTTTCGTGACTGCAAGGATTCATATTCTTAGGTTTTTTCGGTAAAGTCACGTAGGTAAAACATTAAAATTAATAAAAGTTAATAAAAAATAATGTCAAAATCACGACGTTTCGGAGGCAAAACAAGCTTCCGTCTTCAGGTGAAAGATGGAGAGATGAAGGAGGGAATGAAGAATGGAGAGGGGGAGAAGGAAGGGAGGAGATGCAGGAGAGAGGAGACGGAGTTGTGGGAGTCGTAGTTACCGATGGAGTAGTTCTTTGGCCGCTTCTCAAACAGGGGGTTGACGGTCTTCTTTGCCTCATGCTTCTTGACGGCAAAGGGCGCCGGCGCGACCTTCTTCCCCTTCGACTTGGCCTTCTTCCCCTTGGGCTGGGGGGGGGGGTAGAGGGACGGGAGGGGGCAGCACGGGGTGGTTCAGTCAATTGTAGATTTGACGCTTTCGTGACTAAATTTCGATTTAAAGCTTTCGTGACTGCAGGGATTCATCTTCTTGGTTCTTTCGGTAAAGTCACGTAGAAGGGAAGTAATAAAATAATAAAAATAAAACATTATAAAATGAAATAATTCTCACGACGTTTCGGCTACAACGCAAGCAGCCGTCTTCGTGACTGCAAGGATTCATACTCCTAGGTTTTTTCGGTAAAGTCACGTAGGTGAAAAATAAAATTAATGAAAGTAAAATAAAAAAGCAGCAGCCTCAGCCGCACCAACCTTATAATATTTTTAGATTAGAAGCTTTCGTGACTGCAAGTATTCATATTCTTAGGTTTTTTCGGGAAAGTCACATAGGTAAAAAATTAAAATAAACGTAAAATTAAAAGAAAAAATAATATTATTTCAATATTTCATTTTTATTTTACTTTCAAAATATTTTTTTTACTTTTATTAATTTGACGTGACTTTACCAAAAAAACCTAAGAATGCTTATCATAATAAAAAAAACTCCTATCCAGGGGCCTACCCTGGCTCCTCCCCCCTCAACCAGTATATATACAAGGTCGGGTTCTCTGGGAATTTCTCTTTACTTGATACAGCAATCGTGCTGTGATGGTTCCACCTGTGTTGCCTCCGAAACGTCCTGATTTTTTATTTTACTTTTATTATTTTTTATTTTATTTTTTACCTACGTGGTCAGTCAAGCTGTTGGACGTCACCACGCCAGCAGTTTGCATCTTGACGCGCCAGCTCCCCGCATAAAGTGGGAGGTGGCAGCGGCAGTGTTTGTGGACCGCGTTTCAGGGTTAAAAAGCTCGTTGGGTTAGATCTACACGTGAGATTCAGGTGAAGAAATTCCGAGTGACTTAATCGCGCATCTCGCTCCCCACCCCACTCTGAACCGCGTGCAACACCGCAATTCTCGCCCAGTGGTCACCGTGTGGGTAACAAGTGGGACGTATTGGGCGGTAACACCGGTTGCAGAATAAAAACACACACCGGTCCCTCGTAAAAAAAAGTTACATTCGAATCGGCAACAATCTGTTTGATCAGTCTTGAAACGACCCTTGTCGCAAAGTTTGACGCGCGCGATTCCGAGGTTTATTCAGTCTGCCGAGGCTTGCCAAGGGCTCAATGTTGACCACCGATTTGGGGGTCCCATCGAATCGAGGGGGAACCGTTCGACCAAGCCGAGGTTATATTCTTTGTTTTTTTCGGTAAAGTCGCGTAGATAAAAAATTAAATTTAAATGAGACTTGGGGCAAGTTATTGTTCGCGAGCGGCACTATAAAATCTCTCGTTCCGTAGTGCGGCGAGCGCGATTGATTGGTGGACACGGGCGGGCATCAGAGATCTTGGTGGTTATGGTGTCGTCATCAGAACCTCCGTTAGCAAATATTCAGTAGCATCATTTGCACCGCCCGCTGTCAACTTGCTCGCGATTTTAACGGCGACATAGACAGGTTTTTGTGGGTTATATCGTGTTAATGTGTCGTCAAACCCACCACACAACCAACTAGTATGGTTCGTCACGTAAACAGAACGTGGCCAATTCGTTGCTAGTACAGCAACACCGGTTTGTGTGTTGGAAGAGCCACGCCTCGACATCTACAATCAGAGCACGACGTTTCGCCAGAAATTGCAACCAGCTTCATCAGGCGACACAGCCAGATGTGGCACATTTGTATATTTACACGATCTAACACACAAAAAAAAACCTGTATCATGGATGAAATTGAATGTAAGCCGTTCAGGGCATGCGGGCTACATGACCACAGCCAGACAAAAAAAGATAAAGACAAAGATCCCCCGTATAGCCTTTACATACTGTAGGGGCAAGTGCTGTTAACGAGCACCTATGAAGGTCGGAACGGTACACGAGGGGGGTTGGTGGCCAGCACCACGCCCGACCGCCTTTGTCTCCCCAGCGGCGATGTTGACTACACACCGCACCAGGTACGAATTTGAGGCCGAGTCGACCTAGGGGAGGCCCAGGACCGGTTCAGATCATCGTCGCTGGGTGTTGGCCGTGAGCGGAGAATCGAACCCGGGTCGCCAAATTCGCGCGGCGTAGCGCTAACCACTACACCCACCGCTCCCCACATCCAGACAGACACAAAGCTTTAGATCCCCCGTATAGCCCTAACCAGGCTGTTAGGGCAAATGCTGCAAGTGGTGCACAAACCACAAAAGGAACTACCGAACACGTTAATCAATAATACTGCGTGTGCGGATATGAAGGGCCATAGCCCGAAACGTCGTCTATTATCTGGAAAATACGAAAAACGTGGGCCAATAACCCCAAGTGTAAGTTAACTCACGTTACACCAGTTACCCTACTAGCCACCACGGCAAGTGTTACCTTTACACAATTACTCCGTGTAAAGTTACCTCACTCCCCATTACATCAGTTACCCTACTAGTTACCACGGCAAGTGTTACCTTGACACAATTACTCCGTGTAAAGTTACCTCACTCCACATTACATCAGTTACCCTACTAGCCACCACGGCAAGTGTTACCTTTACACAATTACTCCGTGAAAGTTACCTCACTCCACATTACATCAGTTACCCTACTAGCCACCACGGCAAGTGTTACCTTGACACAATTACTCCGTGTAAAATTACCTCACTCCACATTACACCAGTTACCCTACTAGCCACCACGGCAAGTGTTACCTTTACACAATTACTCCGTGTAAAATTACCTCACTCCACATTACACCAGTTACCCTACTAGTTACCACGGAAAGTGTTACCTTTACACAATTACTCCGTGAAAGTTACCTCACTCCACATTACATCAGTTACCCTACTAGTTACCAGGGAAAGTGTTACCTTGACACAATTACTCCGTGTAAAATTACCTCACTCCACATTACATAAGTTACCCTACTAGCCACCACGGCAAGTGTTACCTTTACACAATTACTCCGTGTAAAATTACCTCACTCCACATTACATCAGTTACCCTACTAGTTACCACGGCAGTGTTACCTTCACACCATTGGAAGTTACCAAAGCCTGCCATGTTACCAGAGGAAACGTTACCCATCACACAATTACCTCACGTTACACCAGTTACCCTACTAATAACCACGGCAGCTACCTTAACATCATTGGGAGTTACCAAAGCCTGCCACGTTACCAGAGCAAACGTTATCCTTCACACAATGACCTCACGTGGAAGTTACCTCACTCTACATCACATCAGTTACCTTAACATCATTGGGAGTTACCAAAGCCTGCCACGTTACCAGAGCAAACGTTACCCTTCACACAATTACCTCACATCAGTTACCCTACTAATCACAAGCCGCTGCGTTAATCAATCACACCACCAACAGGATAACCAGTTACCACGCGCATTAAGTTATCCTCACGCGATGTTAGGTTACCACGGCACGCGGTTGCAAGAGAAAGAGGGCAAACAAAAACATTAAAATAAAAAGTTTACCCCATTCGCCAGCTAAAAGAAACGGACGTTGCCGAGTCGGGCCTCCTCCACCATCGCCGCGTGAGCGAAGACGAAATAAAAACTAAATCAAAAATCGACTCTTGCACGTAGCAGGGAACACGGGGCGTGCGTGGAGATGCGTCGCGACGGCGGCGGCACGCGGGAAGGGGACGGATGCCGACGGATTGACTTCGCGTGAGGAGAGCGAGGCCACGGCAGCGACTACTCACCATGATGGCGGCGTGGAGAGAGAGAGAGGGTAGAGGGGAGGGGGTGGGGGAGGGGGTAGTTGGGGTGGGGGGGTGCCGCGCGCGAGACGACAACCCCCCTCGCGATTGGCTGAGCGCGGGCACGTGGACCGGGTTTGTCCAATCAGAAGCGGATATTTTTTTGTATTGCACGCGGTACTATCGTTGTTGGATGAGGGGGGCGGGGTTAGAAGGGGGGAGGGGATTGGGGGGAGGGGATTGGGGGGAGGGGGGGCCCCGGACTGTGAATTCTCACCACGTGTGGGTCGCTGTGTGGTGACGTCACTGCCATCTTAGGTCGGTTAACCCCTCACCCCCCTCCACCCCGACCCCTTAACATTGATAAAAGCTTCAAATTAAGATTGATAAATGTGAAGTTAAGGCGACGTTTCGGGGGACGGCCCTACTTATTATTCTTCACATAGAGACGAGGCCAGAAGAAGAGAGAGTGGATGATAAGAGTTGGGAAACTGGCACTTGCTTTCCAACCATGGGGTTCTTGATAAGAATAAAACTTTCCATTTTTTTACCGATTAAACCCTTTATAAAATGTGATACGAACGCTCGCTCTATTAGTGGATATTCACATCACCATTAAAAATAATAATGGAAAATATGAATTTTATTTAACAATTAAATTGTAAAAAAAATTGTCCTGGCACATTGCATTATGGGTGGGTTCCATTGTTCCACCCCTACGTAAGATGGCGGCGCGCGGCTCAATGATTGCCGCGCTCTCTCCACTGCTGCCCTGAGGCCTGCTTCTCTCTCTACTGCTGCCCCGAGAGAGAGCCGTGCTCTCTCTACTGCTGCCCTGAGGCCTGCTTCTCTCTCTACTGCTGCCCCGAGAGAGAGCCGTGCTCTCTCTACTGCTGCCCTGAGGCCTGCTTCTCTCTCTACTGCTGCCCCGAGAGAGAGCCGTGCTCTCTCCACTGCTGCCCTGAGGCCTGCTTCTCTCTCTACTGCTGCCCCGAGAGAGAGCCGTGCTCTCTCCACTGCTGCTGCTGCCCCGTGATGTCGCGTGCGCTGCCCCAGAGCAAGGAGGCGCTGCTGCAGGCGTTTAACAAGCGGCTCAAGGATGACGTGCGCTCCATCCTGGACAACTTCACGGAGATCGTCAAGACGGCCAAGGTTCACCTGACACACACACTGACACACCGTGACACACACACACACACTGACACACACACCGTGATACACACACACAGTGACACACACACAGTGATACACACACAGTGACACACACACAGTGATACACACCGTGACACACACACACAGTGATACACACACACCGTGATACACACACACACTGACACACACACCGTGACACACACACACACTGACACACACACCGTGATACACACACACACTGACACACACACCGTGATACACACACACAGTGACACACACAGTGATACACACACACCGTGACACACACACAGTGATACACACACACACAGTGACACACACACACAGTGATACACTCACACACCGTGACACACACTCAGTGATACACACACACACACACTGACACACACACACAGTGATACACTCACACACCGTGACACACACTCAGTGATACACACACACAGTGACACACACACCGTGACACACACACCGTGACACACACACACACCGTGACACACACAGTGACACACACACACCGTGACACACACACACACACACCCACTGACAGACACACCGTGACACACACACACCGTGACACACACACCGACACACACACACTGTGATACACTCACACAGTGATACACACAACAACCGCCATTCGCCACTAAGTGGCGGTGGGTCTCTGTGTAATGAGTCTATGGGTCTCTGTGTGGTGAGTCTATGGGTCTCTGTGTGATGGGTCTATGGGTCTCTGTGTAATGGGTCTATGGGTATCTGTGCGGTGAGTTTATGAGTCTCTGTGTGGTGAGTCTGTGTTTCTGTGTGATGAGTCTATGAGTTTCTGTGTGATGAGTCTATGGGCCTCTGTGTGGTGAGTCCATGTGTCTCTGCGTGATGAGTCTATGGGTCTCTGCGTGATGAGTCTATGGGTCTCTGTGCGATGAGTCTATGGGTCTATGTGCGACGAGTCTATGGGTCTCTGTGTGGTGAGTCTATGGGTATCTGTGTGATGGGTCTATGGGTCTCTGTGTAATGAGTCTATGGGTATCTGTGCGGTGAGTCTATGAGTCTCTGTGTGTTGAGTCTGTGTCTCTGTGTGATGAGTCTATGTGTCTCTGTGTGATGAGTCTATGTGTCTCTGTGTGATGAGTCTATGGGTCTTTGCGTGATGAGTCTATGGGTCTCTGTGTGGTGAGTCTATGGGTATCTGTGTGATGAGTCTATGGGTCTTTGTGTGATGAGTCTATGTGTCTCTGTGTGATGAGTCTATGGGTCTCTGTGTGATGAGTTTATTGGGCTCTGTGTGGTGAGTCTATGGGTATCTGTGTGATGAGTCTATGGGTCTTTGTGTGGTGAGTCTATGGGTCTTTGTGTGGTGAGTCTACGGGTCTCTGTGTGATGAGTCTATGGGTCTCTGTGGTGAGTCTATGGGTCTCTGTGTTGTGAGTCTATGGGTCTCTGTGTGGTGAGTCTATTGGTCTCTGTGTGATGAGTCTGTGGGTCTCTGTGTGATGAGACTGTGTCTCTGTGTGATGAGTCTGTGGGTCTCTGTGTGATGAGTCTATGGGTCTCTGTGTGATGAGTCTATGTGTTTCTGTGTGATGAGTCTATGGGTCTCTGCGCGACGAGTCTATGGGTCTCTGTGCGACGAGTCTATGGGTCTCTGTGAGTCTACGGGTGTATAGTCGTGTCAATCTCGATGAAGCCACAGTGGCTTCCTGACATCGAAAGCGAAGAACGTTCCAGACGGCCACCGTGACGCCGACATACTGACTTGCCCCCCCCACCACCACCACTGCCCCCCCGCCCCCCCCCACCACCACCACTGCCCCCCGCCCACCACCACTGCCCCCCCCCACGCCCCCCCCCCACCACCACCACTGCCCCCCCCCACCACCACCACTGCCCCCCGCCCCCCCCTTAGGTGGAGGAGGAGAGCCAGGTGTCCCGCACCACGCAGTCGGAGCAGGACCACTACGAGATGCACGTCCGCGCGTCCAACATCGTGAGTGGCGGCACCGGCAGCGGCCAATCGCGGCCCAGGCTCACGCAACTAGCCCAAAGACAAAGGTGCCGCTACCCCCGTGTAGCCTTCAACAGGACGGGTGGGGGCAAGTGCCGATAGCGGGTTGGCAGCACCTGCCCAGGCTACGCACGGACCACGGGTGCATCGTGTGATGAGTCTGTGGGTCTCTGTGTGGTGAGTCTATGTGTCTCTGTGTGGTGAGTCTGTGGGTCTCTGTGTGGTGAGTCTATGGGTCTCTGTGTGGTGAGTCTATGGGTCTCTGTGTGGTGAGTCTATGGGTCTCTGTGTGGTGAGTCTATGGGTCTCTGTGTAATGAGTCTATGTGTCTCTGTGTGGTGAGTCTATGCATCTCTGTGTGATGAGTCTATGGGTCTCTGTGTGGTGAGTCTATGGGTCTCTGTGTGATGGGTCTATGGGTCTCTGTGTGGTGAGTCTGTGGGTCTCTGTGTGGTGAGTCTGTGTCTCTGTGTGGTGAGTCTATGGGTCTCTGTGCGATGAGTCTATGGCTCTCTGTGAGTCTACGGGTGTATATTCGTGTCAATCTCGATGAAGCCACTGTGAGCCATAGCCTACAGTGGCTTCCTGACATCGAAAGCGAAGAACGTTCCAGACGGCCACCGTGACGCCGACATACTGACTTGCCCCCCCCACCACCACCACTGCCCCCCCCGCCCCCCCCACCACCACTGCCCCCCCCCACCACTGCCCCCCCCCCGCCCCCCCCCACCACCACCACTGCCCCCCCCCCCGCCCCCCCCCACCACCACCAAGCCCCCCCCCCCGCCCCCCCCACCACCACCACCACTGCCCCCCCCCGCCCCCCCCACCACCACCACCACTGCCCCCCGCCCCCTCCACCACCACTGCCCCCCCCACCCCCCCCCCACCACCACCAAGCCCCCCCCCCCGCCCCCCCCACCACCACCACCATCACTGCCCCCCCCCGCCCCCCCCACCACCACCACCACTGCCCCCCTCCACCACCACTGCCCCCCCCCCGCCCTCCCCCACCACCACCACCACTACCCCCCCCCCCCGCCCCCCCCCCCACCACCACCACTCCCCCGCCCCCCCCCCACCACCACCACTGCCCCCCCACCCCCCCCACCACCACCACCACTGCCCCCCGCCCCCCCCACCACCACCACCACTGCCCCCCCCCCGCCCCCACCACCACTGCCCCCCGCCCCCCCCACCACCACCACCACTGCCCCCCGCCCCCCCCCACCACCACTGCCCCCGCCCCCCGTACCACCACCATCTATGTTGAGTCTGGCTCTCTGTGTGAGTCTGGGTCTCTGTGTGATGAGTCTATGGGTCTCTGTGAGTCTACCGGTCTCTGAGTCTATGGGACTCTGTGTGGTGAGTCTGGGTCTCTGTGTGTCTATGGGTCTCTGTGAGTCTACAGGTCTCTGAGTCTATGGGACTCTGTGAGTCTGGGTCTCTGTGAGTCTACCGGTCTCTGAGTCTATGGGACTGTGTGTGGTGAGTCTGGGTCTCTGTGTGTCTATGGGTCTCTGTGAGTCTACAGGTCTCTGAGTCTATGGTACTCTGTGAGTCTGGGTCTCTGTGAGTCTACCGGTCTCTGAGTCTATGGGACTCTGTGTGGTGAGTCTGGGTCTCTGTGTGTCTATGGGTCTCTGTGAGTCTACAGGTCTCTGAGTCTATGGGACTCTGTGAGTCTGGGTCTCTGTGAGTCTACCGGTCTCTGAGTCTATGGGACTCTGTGTGGTGAGTCTGGGTCTCTGTGTGTCTATGGGTCTCTGTGAGTCTACAGGTCTCTGAGTCTATGGTACTCTGTGAGTCTGGGTCTCTGTGAGTCTACCGGTCTCTGAGTCTATGGGACTCTGTGTGGTGAGTCTGGGTCTCTGTGTGTCTATGGGTCTCTGTGAGTCTACAGGTCTCTGAGTCTATGGGACTCTGTGAGTCTGGGTCTCTGTGAGTCTACCGGTCTCTGAGTCTATGGGACTTTGTGTGGTGAGTCTGGGTCTCTGTGTGTCTATGGGTCTCTGTGAGTCTACAGGTCTCTGAGTCTATGGGACTCTGTGAGTCTGGGTCTCTGTGAGTCTACCGGTCTCTGAGTCTATGGGACTCTGTGTGGTGAGTCTGGGTCTCTGTGTGTCTATGGGTCTCTGTGAGTCTACAGGTCTCTGAGTCTATGGGACTCTGTGAGTCTGGGTCTCTGTGAGTCTACCGGTCTCTGAGTCTATGGGACTCTGAGTCTATGGGACTCTGTGTGGTGAGTCTGGGTCTCTGTGAGTCTACGGGTCTCTGTGAGTCTACCGGTCTCTGAGTCTATGGGACTCTGTGTGGTGAGTCTGGGTCTCTGTGAGTCTACCGGTCTCTGAGTCTATGGGACTCTGTGTGGTGAGTCTATGGGTCTCTGTGAGTCTACCGGTCTCTGAGTCTATGGGACTCTGAGTCTATGGGACTCTGTGTGGTGAGTCTGGGTCTCTGTGAGTCTGGGTCTCTGTGAGTCTACGGGTCTCTGAGTCTATGGGACTCTGTGTGGTGAGTCTGGGTATCTTGTGTGTCGATGGACAACAAACTAACACACAACAACAACAACAACAATCAGTTCTAAACAAATTAGTTTTCAATCTAGTTGCGTCATGTCGTGTATAATAGTGCTGTTGTGTCGCATGTAGTTCATAGTGTAGTGTGTAGTAGTGGCTTTGTGTAGTATGTAGTTTACAGTGTATGTATAGCAGTGGTGTTGTGTAGTGTATAGTAGTGGGGTTGTGTCGCATGTAGTTTATAGTGTAGTGTATAGTAGTGGCTTTGTGTAGTATGTAGTTTACAGTGTATGTATAGCAGTGGTGTTGTGTCGTGTATAGTAGTGGGGTTGTGTCGCATGTAGTTTATAGTGTAGTGTATAGCAGTGGTGTTGTGTAGTATGTAGTTTACAGTGTATGTATAGCAGTGGTGTTGTGTCGTGTATAGTAGTGGGGTTGTGTCGCATGTAGTTTATAGTGTAGTGTATAGCAGTGGTGTTGTGTAGTATGTAGTTTACAGTGTATGTATAGCAGTGGTGTTGTGTCGTGTATAGTAGTGGGGTTGTGTCGCATGTAGTTTATAGTGTAGTGTATAGTAGTGGGGTTGTGTCGCATGTAGTTTATAGTGTAGTGTATAGCAGTGGTGTTGTGTAGTATGTAGTTTACAGTGTATGTATAGCAGTGGTGTTGTGTCGTGTATAGTAGTGGGGTTGTGTCGCATGTAGTTTATAGTGTAGTGTATAGTAGTGGGGTTGTGTCGCATGTAGTTTACAGTGTATGTATAGCAGTGGTGTTGTGTAGTATGTAGTGTATAGTAGTGGGGTTGTGTCGCATGTAGTTTACAGTGTAGTGTATAGCAGTGGTGTTGTGTAGTATGTAGTTTACAGTGTATGTATAGCAGTGGTGTTGTGTAGTATGTAGTGTATAGCAGTGGTGTTGTGTAGCATGTAGTTTACAGTGTATGTATAGCAGTGGTGTTGTGTAGTATGTAGTGTATAGTAGTGGGGTTGTGTAGCATGTAGTTTACAGTGTATGTATAGCAGTGGTGTTGTGTAGTATGTAGTGTATAGTAGTGGGGTTGTGTCGCATGTAGTTTACAGTGTATGTATAGCAGTGGTGTTGTGTAGTATGTAGTGTATAGTAGTGGGGTTGTGTCGCATGTAGTTTACAGTGTAGTGTATAGTAGTGGGGTTGTGTCGCATGTAGTTTACAGTGTATGTATAGCAGTGGTGTTGTGTAGTATGTAGTGTATAGTAGTGGGGTTGTGTCGCATGTAGTTTACAGTGTATGTATAGCAGTGGTGTTGTGTAGTATGTAGTGTATAGTAGTGGGGTTGTGTCGCATGTAGTTTACAGTGTAGTGTATAGCAGTGGTGTTGTGTCGCATGTAGTTTACAGTGTATGTATAGCAGTGGTGTTGTGTAGTATGTAGTGTATAGTAGTGGGGTTGTGTAGCATGTAGTTTACAGTGTATGTATAGCAGTGGTGTTGTGTAGTATGTAGTGTATAGTAGTGGGGTTGTGTCGCATGTAGTTTACAGTGTATGTATAGCAGTGGTGTTGTGTAGTATGTAGTGTATAGTAGTGGTATTGTGTCGCATGTAGTTTACAGTGTATGTATAGCAGTGGTGTTGTGTAGTTTGTAGTGTATAGTAGTGGGGTTGTGTCGCATGTAGTTTACAGTGTATGTATAGCAGTGGTGTTGTGTAGTATGTAGTGTATAGTAGTGGTATTGTGTCGCATGTAGTTTATAGTGTAGTGT
Organism: Lampetra fluviatilis; assembly: GCF_964198595.1. Lineage (NCBI taxonomy): Eukaryota > Metazoa > Chordata > Hyperoartia > Petromyzontiformes > Petromyzontidae > Lampetra > Lampetra fluviatilis. The sequence goes on along the minus strand of NC_136342.1, from coordinate 3,271,657 downwards.
ATAGCAGTGGTGTTGTGTAGTATGTAGTGTATAGTAGTGGTATTGTGTCGCATGTAGTTTATAGTGTAGTGTATAGCAGCGAATCAACGGGTCTCTCACCGACAACTCCTCCTTCCACCCCCCCACCCTTACCCCCCACCTGCCCCCCACCTGCCCCCCACCTGCCCCCCACCTGCCCCCCACCCCACCAGGTGAGGGCAGGTGAGTCCCTGACGAAGCTGGTGTCGGAGCTGAAGCAGTTCCTGATCCTCAACGACTTTGCGGCGGTGAACGAGGCGGTGTCGCAGCGTGCTGCCCATCTTCGCGCCACGCACGACGAGTGTGACCGCAAGCTCGTGTCTCTGCGCGACGACATCGCCACCGACCTCTACGAGTTAGAGGAAGAGTTCTACTCCAGGTGCCGCAGGGTGGACGTGGTGGTGGGGGGAGCGGGGGGGGGGGGGTGATTGTGAGTGTCTGTACGTGTTTGTGTGTCTGTGTGGGTGGTGTGTGTGTGTGTCTGTGTGTGAGTGATGTGTGTGTGTGTGTGTCTGTGTGTGTGGGTGATGTGTGTGTCTGTGTGTATTGTGATGTGTGTTTCTGTACGTGTTTGTGTGTCTGTGGGGGTGGTGTGTGTGTCTGTGTGTGAGTGATGTGTGTGTCTGTGTGTGAGTGATGTGTGTGTCTGTACGTGTTTGTGTGTCTGTGGGGGTGGTGTGTGTGTCTGTGTGTGGGTGATGTGTGTGTCTGTGTGTGGGTGATGTGTGTGTCTGTGTGTGAGTGATGTGTGTGTCTGTGTATGGGTGATGTGTGTGTCTGTGTATGGGTGATGTGTGTGTCTGTGTGTGTGGGTGATGTGTGTGTCTGTGTGTGAGTGATGTGTGTGTCTGTGTATGGGTGATGTGTGTGTCTGTGTATGGGTGATGTGTGTGTCTGTGTATGGGTGATGTGTGTGTCTGTATGGGGGTGATGTGTCTGTATGATTGATGTGTGTGTCTGTGTGTGAGTGATGTGTGTGTCTGTGTGGGTGATGTGTGTGTCTGTGTGTCTGTGTGGGTGATGTGTGTGTCTGTGTGTCTGTGTGGGTGATGTGTGTGTCTGTGTGGGTGATGTGGTGGGTGTCTGTGTGTATGGGTGATGTGTGTCTGTATGGGTGATGTGTGTGTCTGTATGGGGGTGATGTGTGTGTCTGTGTGTGAGTGATGTGTGTGTCTGTATGGGTGATGTGGTGGGTGTATGTATGGGGTGATGTGTGTGTGTGTCTGTATGGGTGATGTGTGTGTCTGTATGGGTGATGTGGTGGGTGTATGTATGGGGTGATGTGTGTGTGTCTGTATGGGTGATGGGTGTGTCTGTATGGGTGATGTGGTGGGTGTCTGTGTGTATGGGTGATGTGTGTGTCTGTATGGGGGTGATGTGTGTGTCTGTGTGTGTGGGTGATGTGTGTCTGTATGGGGGTGATGTGTGTGTATGGGTGATGTGTGTGTCTGTGTGTATGGGTGATGTGTGTGTCTGTGTGTGAGTGATGTGTGTGTCTGTGTGTATGGGTGATGTGTGTGTCTGTGTGTATGGGTGATGTGTGTGTGTCTGTGTGTATGGGTGATGTGTGTGTCTGTGTGGGTGATGTGGTGGGTGTCTGTGTGTATGAGTGATGTGTGTGTCTGTATGGGTGATGTGTGTGTCTGTATGGGGGTGATGTGTGTGTCTGTGTATGGGTGATGTGTGTGTCTGTGTATGGGTGATGTGTGTGTCTGTGTATGGGTGATGTGTGTGTCTGTGTGTATGGGTGATGTGTGTGTGTCTGTGTGTATGGGTGATGTGTGTGTCTGTGTGTATGGGTGATGGATGTGTCTGTATGGGTGATGTGTGTGTCTGTATGGGTGATGTGGTGGGTGTATGTGTGTATGAGTGATGTGTGTGTCTGTATGGGGGTGATGTGTGTGTCTGTGTATGGGTGATGTGTGTGTCTGTGTATGAGTGATGTGTGTGTCTGTGTATGGGTGATGTGTGTGTCTGTGTGTATGGGTGATGTGTGTGTGTCTGTGTGTATGGGTGATGTGCGTGTCTGTGTGTATGGGTGATGGATGTGTCTGTATGGGTGATGTGTGTGTCTGTATGGGTGATGTGGTGGGTGTATGTGTGTATGAGTGATGTGTGTGTCTGTATGGGTGATGTGTGTGTCTGTATGGGGGTGATGTGTGTGTCTGTGTATGGGTGATGTGTGTGTCTGTGTATGGGTGATGTGTGTGTCTGTGTGTATGAGTGATGTGTGTGTCTGTGTGTGAGTGATGTGTGTGGGTGATGTGTGTGTCTGTGTATGGGTGATGTGTGTGTCTGTGTGTGTGGGTGATGTGTGTGTCTGTGTGTCTGTGTGTATGGGTGATGTGTGTCTGTATGAGTGATGTGTGTGTGTCTGTGTGTATGGGTGGTGTGTGTATGTATGGGTGATGTGTGTGTGTCTGTGTGTATGGGTGATGTGGTGGGTGTCTGTGTGGGTGATGTGTGTGTCTGTGTGTGAGTGAGTGATGTGTGTGTCTGTGTGTATGGGTGATGTGTGTGTCTATTTTCTACTCCAGGTGCGGGCGTATGGATTTCTGCTGCTAATGATGATGTTGTTAATTGGTTTTTTACCCTTCTATCTGGCAACAAAACTGACACTTTTTTTTACAAGGAGTCATGTTTGCATAGACCACAATACCTGCAGTCATAATGCAAACAAAAAACATAACTCTGATAATGTATGCACTGTCCTTGAAGTTGATTGGTCCACACCCGAGACAGCTTTCCTTAGAGCCTAGTCTCACATGGTGTTGGACCAGATGACGCCAAAAGGCGCACAACTCAAAGACAATGCACCATCAGAGTATGAGAGCTCTGGGTGAAGCATTTACACCATTGGAACCTCCTTTGGCAGTAAAAAATATGATAATTGGTTTTTTACCCTTTTATCTGACTGCAGGTATTGTGGTCGATGCAAACATGACTCCTTGTAAAAAAAAAGGTGTCAGTTTTGTTGCCAGATAGAAGGGTAAAAAACAATTATCATATTTTTTACTGCCAAATGAGGTTCCAATAATGATGATGTTGTTGCTGCTTATGATGATGTTACTGATGATGTTACTGATGATGATGTTGCTGCTCATGATGATGTTGCTGATATTTCTGATGATGCTGCTGATGATGATGCTGCTGCTGATGTTTCTGATGATGATGGTGATGATGATGCTGCTGCTGATGTTTCTGATTATGCTGCTGCTGATGATGCTGCTGATGATGCTGCTGCTGATGTTTCTGATGATGATGGTGATGATGATGCTGCTGCTGATGTTTCTAATGATGCTGCTGCTGATGATGTTGCTGCTGATGTTTCTGATGATGATGGTGATGATGATGCTGCTGCTGATGATGATGGTGATGATGGTGATGATGACGCTGCTGCTGATGTTTCTGATGATGATGGTGATGATGATGTTTAGTGGGAGAGCACAAACTCGGACTCATCACAATCTCACCCCCCCCCCACCTTCTCACTCCCCCACCCCCCACCTTGTCACCTTCCCACTTTCTCATCCCCCCACCCCCCACCTTCTCACCCCCCCCACCTTCTCACCCCCCCCACCTTCTCACCCCCCCCCCCACCACCTTCTCACCCCCCCCACCTTCTCACCTCACCCACCCCCCCACCTTGTCACCTTCCCACTTTCTCATCCCCCCACCTTCTCACCCCCCCCCACCTTCTCACCCCCCCCCACCTTCTCACCCCCTCCCCCACCTTCTCACCCCCCCCACCTTCTCACCCCCCCTCCACCTTCTCACCCCCCCCCACCTTCTCACCCCCTCCCCCACCTTCTCACCCCCCCCACCTTCTCACCCCCCCTCCACCTTCTCACCCCCCCCCACCTTCTCACTCCTCCCCCCACCCCCCCTCCCCCCCATCCTCCAGCAGCTGGATCCCAGAGCCCCCCGCAGGCCCCGAGGGAGGCCCCCCCCCGCCCCCTCAGTGCGGGGGGGGGGGAGGGGGGGAGCCGGGCGCTGAGCGTGGCTCTCAGGGCGGCCCCGGTGGCCCCGGTGGGGTGGGGGCGGTGGGGGGGGGCGACCCCGCGGGGCCCACGGCTCCCGCGGCCTTCCTGGGCCCACGAGGCGGAGGAGGAGGAGGGCCCGGCAGCCTGGGGGACGGGAGGCCCTCGCACGCACAGTGACGGGCAGGGGGCACGGGGAGAGGGCCAGGGAGAGGGTAGGGCAGGGAAGGGCATGATGAGGGGAAGGATAGGAAGAGGGGCAGGGGAGAGGGGCAGGGAAGGGCATGATGTGGGGCAGGGAAGGGCATGATGAGGGGCAGGGAGAGGGTAGGGCAGGGAAGGGTATTACGAGGGACAGGGAAGGGTAGGAAGAGGGGCAGGGAGAGGGGCAGAGAGAGGGGCAGGGAGAGGGGCAGGGAGAGGGGCAGGGAGAGGGGCAGGGAGAGGAGCAGGGAGAGGAGCAGGGAAGGGTAGGAAGAGGGGCAGGGAGAGGGCATGATGAGGGGCAGGGAAGGGCAGCACGGGGGGCAGGGAAGGGCAGCACGGGGGGCAGGGGGAGAGTCAGGGCAGTGAAGGGCAGGGAGAGGGGCAGGGTAGAGAGAGGGACAAGGCAGAGAGGGGCAGAGCGGTGAGGGGTAGGTGTGGGGCAGTGTGAAGGGCAGGATACACAGAAGGGCAGGCAGTGCTTCCTGGGAGGCGGCGTGAACACACTGGGGGGTGCTGGTGATGGAACGTCATGCAACGCGGGGAGCGGTGGTGCAGCGGTTAGTACGCTGCGCCGCAAACCTAGCCACCCCGAGTTCCGATTCCCGCCAGAGGTCGCAATCGGGTACCCGATGCCCGTACCCTACCTGATACCCGGGTACGGGTACCCGTTTGCGACCCTGGTGCGGCCGGGTACGGGTAGGCCGTGAGTCACTGGTGAGTCACCGTTTGTCACTCAGGGTACGGGTATCGGGTACCCGATTGCGATCTCTGGGATGAAGCCATGTTGCTGGCGCGGGTGGGTTGATTCTAGCAACTTGAATTGTGAGAAGAGACAAGACGTTAGGAAATGAGTGACAAACGGTGACTCACCAGTGCCTCACGGTCTACCCGTACCCGGGTACGGGTAGCCGGGTATCGGGTAGGGTACGGGTATCGGGTACCCGGTTGCGACCTTTAGCCGGTAGCCTTCATAGGCGCTGCTGCTTGCCCCGGCAGTCTGTCGAGGCTACACTGAGGGGCTGGGGGGGGGGGGGGCGATCTTTGTCTTTGTTTGTGAAATAAAAGTGTGAGCTTGAAGTCGACTCCGCCGTGGTCCGAGTCTTTCCCAGCGCCACCACGAGTGTTCGCCACGGTTGCTAGGAGATGTTGACTACCTCGCTTGGTATACAGGAGGTCGTGGGTTCGATCCCGACCCTGACGACGCCTGCTGCTGCTGTATAGTTGGAGTCTGCGTGTCTCTCTCTCATCATCATCACGGTGGCTAGGAGATGTTAACTACCTCGCCTGGTATACAGGATGGCCGTGGGTTCGATCCCGACCCTGACGATGCCTGTTGCTGTATATTTGGAATTTGCGTCTCTCATCATCATCATCATCACGGTGGCTAGGAGATGTTAACTACCTCGCCTGGTCTACAGGAGGTCGTGGGTTCGATCCCGACCCTGACAACGCCTGCTGTATATTTGGAATCTGCGTGTCTCTCATCATCATCATCACGGTGGCTAGGAGATGTTAACTACCTCGCCTGGTATACAGGAGGTCGTGGGTTCGATCCCGACCCTGACGACGCCTGCTGTATATTTGGAGTCTGCGTGTCTCTCTCATCATCATCATCACGGTGGCTAGGAGATGTTAACTACCTCGCCTGGTCTACAGAATGTCGTGGGTTCGATCCCGACCCTGACGACGCCTGCTGTATATTTGGAATCTGTGTGTCTCTCATCATCATCATCATGGTGGCTAGGAGATGTTAACTACCTCGCCTGGTCTACAAAAGGTCGTGGGTTCGATCCCGACCCTGACGACGCCTGCTGCTGCTGTATATTTGGAATCTGCGTGTCTCTCATCATCATCATCACGGTGGCTAGGAGATGTTAACTACCTCGCCTGGTCTACAGAAGGTCGTGGGTTCGATCCCGACCCTGACAACGCCTGCTGTATATTTGGAATCTGCGTGTCTCTCATCATCATCATCACGGTGGCTAGGAGATGTTAACTACCTCGCCTGGTCTACAAAAGGTCGTGGGTTCGATCCCGACCCTGACGACGCCTGCTGCTGTATATTTGGAGTCTGCGTCTCTCTCTCTCATCATCATCACGGTGGCTAGGAAATGTTAACTACCTCACCTTTTCTACAGGAGGTCGTGGGTTCGATCCCGACCCTGACGATGCCTGCTGTATATTTGGAGTTTGCGTGTCTCTCTCATCGTCATCATCACGGTGGCTAGGAAATGTTAACTACCTCGCCTGGTCTACAGAAGGTCGTGGGTTCGATCCCGACCCTGATGACGCCTGCTGTATATTTGGAGTCTGTGTCTCTCTCTCATCATCATGGTGGCTAGGAGATTCTAGATTTGAAGCTTTTAACCCACTTCCCGTGATCCAATCGAGCTGACATTTTGCACACAGACTCGTTGTGCGTGACAATTTATTTTCGTAAAAATGTTTTTCCACTTTTTAAGGGAAAAAAAATTTCATATTTAATTTAAAATACCAATGTGATAAAAATGAATATCTTACTCAAGAAAAACAGAAATGAATAATAAAATAAAACCGATGCCACGCATATAAAGGATTTATAGTGAAAAACTTTGTTTTTACGGGTTAATTTTATATTATTTTATTATTTCCCTTCTACGTGATGACTGTACCGAAAGAACCACGAAGATCATCGTCGTCGTTGGGCTGATGTTCCCGATGATGATGATGCTGCTGTGAAAGAGCTTCATAGCTCATCGGATTCCTCCAGTCGAAATAAACATTTTTAAAAATAATATTTTTGAAAAGTGATTTCTTTACCTTCCCTATACACGACTTGCACTTTCAGTAATAACAAATAATACACATTAAATACTATACTCTTTGGTTCTTTCGGTAAAGTCACGTAGGTTAAAAAGAAAATAAAAAGTTAATAAGAGTATTTTTTATTTTATTTCCATTATTACTTTTATTAACTTTTAATTCGATTTTTTACCTACGTGACTTTACCGATAAAACCTTAGAGTATCGCTAGGAGATGTTAACTACCTCGCCTGGTCTACAGGATGGCCGTGGGTTCGATCCCGACTCCTGCTGTATATTTGTGATACAGGTTTTTTTGGGGGCTGGATCGCGTACATTTCTAAATGTGTCGTTAAACCATCCGCCACCCGACGCGCCAATTGCTTACTGCCTCGGCCCCAGCGGTCATGCGTTGGGAGAGTAAATCTGCAACATTCACAATTGCGCTCGTGATTACATCAACCACCATCATCATCGTCGTCGTCGTCTTTTTAAATCCTTTATATTAAGTTCGCTTGCTTGCTTAGGACGGTGCAAATCTTTCGGTCGTTTTTTAACCCACTTCCCGTGATCCAATCGAGCTGACATTTTGCACACAGACTCGTTGTGCGTGACAATTAATTTTCTTGAATTTTTTTCTCCAAAATTTGACACTGTTTAGAGAAATAAAATTAAATATTTAATTACCAATTGCTTAATGGTGGCAGACAATCATCTGACCCATAGGTGGCAGCCATCTCAAGCCAGAGGACGAGAGGACTCTAGCCGCCCGTTTCATGATGACGCAAATGTTGACTAACCACATGGCATGAAATCCCTGCCCCCACGCTGTACAGTGGAGACTATTTATAGAGCAGTTTAATTGAAGCCGCCAGGTTCTTGAAAGTGGTAAAACGGGTCAACGCTAGTGCCCTCGGGAATATACGGGGCATGTCAAGAGGTGATCTTTCATTTTTAAATCCTTTATATTAACTTCACTTGCTTGCTTGCTTACTCAAGAAAAACCGAAATGAATAATAAAATGAAACCGATGCCACGCATATAAAGGATTTATAGTGAAAAACTTTGTTTTTACGGGTTAATTTTTTCGATTTAAAGCTTTCGTGACTGCAGGGATTCATCTTCTTGGTTCTTTCGGTAAAGTCACGTAGAAGGGAAATAATAAAAGTAGTACTAATCACATACCTGCATTTCCCATAAATATGCTAAATTCCTCTTGATATGCAAATTATTTTGTCAAGGCACCCTTCCCCCCCTCCAACCCAGCTTAAATATACGCTGCCAAGCGTGGTGCTGTTTCATTCAGACTCTGTCTTCTCGACAGCCCTGTTCTTCACCTGAGGACGGCTGCTTGCGTTGTGGCTGAAACGTCGTGAGAATTATTTTATTATGTTTTATTTTTATTATTTTATTATTTCCCTTCTACGTGAATGTACCGAAAGAACCAAGAAGATGAATCCCTGCAGTCACGAAAGCTTTAAATCTAAAAATAATTTAACTTTGAAAACCCCCCGCCCACCTCCTACGCATTCCATAAGTAGTGACTAATCCCATATCTGCATTTCCCATAAATATGCTAAATTCCTCTTGATATGCAAATTCCTTTGTCAAGGCGCTCTTCCCCCTCCAACCCAGCTTAAAAATACGCTGCCAAGCTTGGTGGTGCTCATTCAGACGCTGTCTTTACGACAGACCTGTTCTGCACCTGAGGACGGCTGCTTGCGTTGTGGCCGAAACGTCGTGAGAATTATTTTATTATGTTTTATTTTTAAATCCTTTATATTAAGTTCACTTGCTTGCTTGCTTGCGCGCTTACGACCGTGCAAATCTTTCGGTCGTTTTTAACTTAAATCCTTTATATTAAGTTTGCTTGCTTGCTTGCGCGCTTACGACCGCGCAAATCTTTCGGTCGTTTTTTATTTAAATCCTTTATATTAAGTTGGCTTGCTTGCGTGCTTGCCTGCGCGCTTACGACCGTGCAAATCTTTCGGTCGTTTTTGAACCCACTTCCCGTGATCCAATCGAGCTGACATTTTGCACACAGACTCGTTGTGCGTGACAATTTATTTTCGTGAAAAATTTTTTTTCAAAATGTTACACTGTTTAGGAAAAAATAAATTATATTTAATTACCAATTGTTTAATGGTGGCAGGCAATTATCTGACCCATAGGTGGCAGCCATCTCAAGCGAGAGGACGAGAGGACTATAGCCACACGTTTCAAAGACCAATGTGGGCTGGGTTGTGGCCCATTGAACACGCATATAAAGGATTTATAGTGAAAAACTTTGTTTTTACGGGTTAATTTTTATTAAATCCTTTATATTAAGTTCACTTGCTTGCTTGCGCGCTTACGACCGTGCAAATCTTTCGGTCGTTTTTTAAACCCACTTCCCGTGATCCAATCGAGCTGACATTTTGCACACAGACTCGTTGTGCGGGACAATTTATTTTCGTGAAAAAAAATTCCAAAATTTCCCACTTTTTAGGAAAAAAATAAATTCATATTTAATTTAAAATACCAATGTGATAAAAATGAAACTCTTACTCAAGAAAAACAGAAATGAATAATAAAATAAAACCGATGCCACGCATGTAAAGGATTTATAGTGAAAAACTTTGTTTTTACGGGTTAATTTTTTGTTATTTTATTATTTCCTTTCTACGTGATGACTTTACCGAAAGAACCAAGAAGATCATCGTCGTCGTTGGGCTGATGTTCCCGATGATGATGATGCTGCTGTGAAAGAGCTTCATAGCTCATCGGATTCCTCCAGTCAAAATAAACATTTTGTAAAAATAATATTTTTGAAAAGTGATTTGTTGACCTTCCCTATACACGACTTGCACTTCCAGTAATAACAAATAATAAACATTAAAGATTATACTCTTTGGTTCTTTCGGTAAAGTCACGTAGGTATAAAATAAAAATAAATAGAAATAAATAGCAATTTTTTAAAATAAAATAAATATAAATAAAATACAATTATTTTTCAAAATAAAATAAGTATAAATAAAATACAATCATTTTTTAAAATAAATATAAATAAAATACAATTATTTTTAATTTTCTACCTACGTGACTTTACCGAAAGCTTCAAATAATGATTAAAGATTATTCAATTAACAATGTAAATTTGTTACACATTTTCCCGCCTTTTATGTTAATTAGGGCGGCGTGACGCATACTTCCGCCCAGCCCGCGCTATTGCGTCACTTCCGGTTCTCTCCTCCCCCCTCTCTCTCTCAGCCCGCCGCCATCATGGTGAGTGGATGTTACGCCCGTCTCGTCCATCCTCCCTCAATCGTCGTCCATCCTCGTCCCCCGTTCACTTCCATCCGCGGCGCCGTGGCGCTCTCGGTCGCTCGCGATGTCGACGACGGCGCGGGGGGCGGTTTGGCGAGAAATGAGGGTGGCGTGCGGCGGTTTTGCGAGATGAATCGGGCAGGAGACGGGGCGGGCCTAGCGCGTTAGGATAGCGATGGTTGGTGGCGGCGGTGGTAGCGAAGAGGGTGATGTTGGCGTGGGTGATGGTAGCGAGGAGGGTGATGGTGTCGTGGGTGATGGTAGGCGAGGTTGGTGAGGGTGATGGTAGCATGCAGGGTCGTGGTAGCGAGGGTGAGGGTGATGGTCGCGAGGGTGGTGAGGGTGATGGTAGTGATGGTAGCATGCAGGGTGATTGTAGCGGGGGTGATGGTAGTGATGGTAGCATGCAGGGTGATGGTGATGGTCGCGAGGGTGGTGAGGGTGATGGTAGCGAGGTTGGTGAGGGTGATGGTAGTGATGGTGGTGAGGGTGATGGTCGCGAGGGTGGTCAGGGTGATGGTAGTGATGGTGGCGAGGGTGATAGTAGCATGCAGGGTGGTGGTAGCGAGAGTGATGTTAGTGAGGGTGATGGTCGCTAGGGTGGTGAGGGTGATGGTAGCATGCAGGGTCGTGGTAGCGAGGGTGGTGAGGATCATGGTGGTGATGAGATTGAGTGTGATGGTGGTGTGATGGTAGCGAGTTGTGATGGTGGTGATGGTAGCGCGGGTGGTTGAGGGTCGTGGTGATGAGTTTGAGGGTGATGGTGATGGTCGCAAGGTTGGTATTGGTTATGGTAGCGAGCGTGGTGAGGGTGATGGGAGTGAGGCTCATGGTGGTAATGGTAACGAGTGTGATGGTTATGGTGATGATGGTAGCGAGGGTGGTTGAGGGTCATGGTGGTGATTGTACTGAGGGTCATGGTGGTGGTGATGAGATTAACGGTGATGATGGTAGCTAGTGTGATGGTTATGCTGGTGATGGTAGCGAGGGTGGTGAGGGTCATGATGGTAGCGAGGGTGAGTGGCGGAGACGGATGGTGGTGATGGTAGCGAGGGTGGTGAGGGCCATGATGGTAGCGAGGGTGAGTGGCGGAGACGGATGGTGGTGATGGTAGCGAGAGGGGAGGTCAATGACGGTTATTCCAGCTGCTGTACCGGTGATCGTCTTGGTGATGTTTGGCGATGGGTATTGCGATGTCGGTGGTGGTGGCTTGTAATGGTAGCGATGATGGTCTTGGTGGTTGATGGTTGATGGTAGAGAGATGTGTGCATAATGATGGTGGTGATGGGAGAGGGGAGGCGATGTTTGTTGATGTTAGGTAGCCACCAGAGCGCGGTCCGCATGTCCACCACGTGTCTCTGTTCCACGTGGCCTCGTGTCTCCCATTCTGTCCCAGTGTGTCCCCCCCCCGTGTCTCACCTGGTGTTTCCCTCGTGTCTCCCTTTCTGTCCCAGTGTCCCCCCCCCGTGTCTCACCTGGTGTTTCCCATTCTGTCCCAGTGTGTCCCCCCCGTGTCTCACCTGGTGTCTCCCTCATGTCTCCCATTCTGTCCCAGTGTGTCCCCCCCCCGTGTCTCACCTGGTGTCTCCCATTCTGTCCCAGTGTGTCCCCCCCCGTGTCTCGTGTCTATCCCTCGCACCCCCCATGTCTCTGTGTCTCGTCTGTCTTCTCGCCCCCCCCCCCCCCCCCCCCGTGTCTCATGTTTTCCTCATGTCTCCACGCTGCCCCTGTGTGTCCCCCATGTCTCCACTCTGTCCCCCTCTGTCTCGCCTCTTTTCTCCGTGTCTCTCCACCTCCCCTCATCGTCTGTCTCCCCGCAGTCTCTTGTGATCCCGTGTCTCCATTCTGTCCTTGTGTGTATCTCTCCCCCCCCCCCACCCCATGTCTCGTGTCTATCCACGCGTCCCTCCATGTCTCATCTGTGTCCCACCTGCCTTGTCTCCTGTGTCTCCATTATGTCCCTGTGTCTGCCCCCCCGTGTCTCGCGTTTCCCCCTGTGTCTCACCTACCTTGTCTCCTGTGTCTCCATTATGTCCCTGTGTCTGCCCCCCCGTGTCTCGCGTTTCCCCCTGTGTCTCACCTACCTTGTCTCCTGTGTCTCCATTATGTCCCTGTGTCTGCCCCCCCGTGTCTCGCGTTTCCCCCTGTGTCTCACCTACCTTGTCTCCTGTGTCTCCATTATGTCCCTGTGTCTGCCCCCCCGTGTCTCACGTTTCCCCCTGTGTCTCACCTACCTTGTCTCCTGTGTCTGCCCCCCATGTCTCGCGTTTCCCCCTGTGTCTCACCTGCCTTGTCTCGCTGTGTCTCCATTATGTCCCTGTGTCTGCCCCCTCCATGTCTCGCGTTTCCCCCTGTGTCTCACCTACCTTGTCTCGCTGTGTCTCCATTATGTCCCTGTGTCTGCCCCCCCCATGTCTCGCGTTTCCCCCTGTGTCTCACCTACCTTGTCTCCTGTGTCTCCATTATGTTCCTGTGTCTACCCCCCATGTCTCGCGTTTCCCCCTGTGTCTCACCTGCCTTGTCTCCTGTGTCTCCATTATGTCTCTGTGTCTGCCCCCATGTCTCGCGTTTCCCCCTGTCTCACCTACCTTGTCTCGCTGTGTCTCCATTATGTTCCTGTGTCTACCCCCCATGTCTCGCGTTTCCCCCTGTCTCACCTACCTTGTCTCGCTGTGTCTCCATTATGTTCCTGTGTCTGCCCCTCCATGTCTCGCGTTTCCCCCTGTGTCTCACCTGCCTTGTCTCGCTGTGTCTCCATTATGTCCATCTACCCCCCTCCTCCCGTCTCACCCGGTGTCTCTCCGTTCTCGTCTCCCCCCTCCCCTAGTCGCTCGTCATCCCCGAGAAGTTCCAGCACATCCTGCGAGTGCTCAACACGAACATCGACGGTCGGCAGAAGGTGGCGTTTGCCATCACGGCCATCAAGGGCGTTGGGCGCCGCTACGCGCACATCGTGCTACGCAAGGCCGACATCGACCTGAGCAAGCGTGCCGGCGAGCTCAGCGAGGAGGAGGTGTGGGAGCTGGGGTGGTGTGTGGTGTGTGAGAGGGTGGCGACGCTCACAACAACGAGCGGAGCGCCGGGTGGCTAAAGCACAGCAAGTTGGCACAGTAAGGGGGCACAGGTGGTGCATCAGCCAGTCATCTCGGTCAGTCGACCCGTGGCACCTGCTGGGTCTGCCCCGTGACCTCCTGCCAGCGGGCGTTTGACACTTCACGTGGCCTCAAGGTGCACATGGTCTGGCACAAGCGTCGTGGTGACGTCACCGTGGCTGGCGGTTGTTGTTGTGTGCGGTGTGTTAGAGACAAGGAGGGAGCGGTTAGTGCTACGATCCTGGTGACCCGAGTTCGATTCCCGCTCACGTTGAACACTGGTGACGATTATTTGAACGGGTCCTGGGCATCCCCTAGGTCGACTCGGCCTCAAATGAGTACCTGGTGCGGTGCGTAAACATCGCCACTGGAGAGACAAAGGTGGCCGGGCGTGGTTACTGTCCACCCACCCCCTCGTGTGCCGTGCCGGCCTTCATAGGTGCTCGCGAACAGCACTTGCCCCAACAGTCTGTTAAGGCTACACGGGGGATCTTTGTCTCTTGTGTGTCCCTGTGCAGGTGGAGCGCGTGATCACCATCATGCAGAACCCGCGTCAGTACAAGATCCCAGACTGGTTCCTCAACAGGCAGAAGGACATCAAGGATGGCAAATTCAGTCAGGTAAGAGACACCCCCTCGCGCTCACCATCACGCTCACTCTCACGTTCACCATCGCGCTCACCATCACGCTCACCCTCACGTTCACCATCGCACTCACCATCGCGCTCACCATCACGCTCACCCTCACGTTCACCATCACGCTCACTCTCACGTTCACCATCGCGCTCACCATCACGCTCACCCTCACGTTCACCATCGCACTCACCATCGCGCTCACCATCACGCTCACTCTCACGTTCACCATCGCGCTCACCATCACGTTCACCCTCACGTTCACCATCGCACTCACCATCGCGCTCACCATCACGCTCACGCTCACCATCACGCTCACCCTCACGCTCACCATCGCGCTCACCATCACGCTCACCATCACCCCAACCCTGTGGCAGTTTCTGGGCTGTGGTTTCACCATCACGCTCACCATCACGCTCACCATCACACGCTCACCATCGCGCTCACCGTCACCATAACCCCAACCCTGTGGCAGTTTCTGGGCTGTGGTTTCACCATCACACTCTCACGCTCACCATCGCGCTCACCGTCACCATCACCCCAACCCTGTGGCAGTTTCTGGGCTGTGGTTTCACCATCACGCTCACCATCACGCTCACCATCGCGCTCACCATCACGTTCACCCTCACGCTCACCATCACGCTCACCATCACACGCTCACCATCGCACTCACCGTCACCATCACCCCAATCCCGTGGTACTTGCTGGGCTGTGTGACATGGTGGTGTGGTGTGTTCTTTGGTGGTAGTAGTGGTGGTAGTGTCTCACCAACGGGCTGTGTGTGTGTGTGTGGTGTTGCTAGGCGCTGGCTAACAGGCTGTGTGTGTGTGTGGTGTTGCTAGGCACTGGCTAACAGGCTGTGTGTGTGTGTGGTGTTGCTAGTCACTGGCTAACGGGCTGTGTGGTGTTGCTAGGCGCTGGCTAACGGGCTGTGTGGTGTTGCTAGGCGCTGGATAACAGGCTGTGTGTGTGTGTGGTGTTGCTAGGCGCTGGCTAACAGGCTGTGTGTGTGTGTGGTGTTGCTAGGCGCTGGCTAACAGGCTGTGTGTGTGTGTGTGTGGTGTTGCTAGGCGCTGGCTAACGGGCTGTGTGTGTGTGTGGTGTTGCTAGGCGCTGGCTAACGGGCTGTGTGGGTGTTGCTAGGCGCTGGCTAACAGGCTGTGTGTGTGTGTGTGGTGTTGCTAGGCGCTGGCTAACGGGCTGTGTGTGTGTGTGTGTGGTGTTGCTAGGCGCTGGCTAACGGGCTGTGTGTGTGTGTGGTGTTGCTAGGCACTGGCTAACGGGCTGTGTGTGTGGTGTTGCTAGGCGCTGGCTAACAGGCTGTGTGTGTGTGGTGTTGCTAGGCGCTGGCTAACGAGCTGTGTGTGTGGTGTTGCTAGGCGCTGGCTAACGAGCTGTGTGTGTGGTGTTGCTAGGCGCTGGCTAACGAGCTGTGTGTGTGGTGTTGCTAGGCGCTGGCTAACAGGCTGTGTGTGTGTGGTGTTGCTAGGCGCTGGCTAACAGGCTGTGTGTGTGTGTGTGGTGTTGCTAGGCACTGGCTAACAGGCTGTGTGTGTGTGTGATGTTGCTAGGCGCTGGCTAACGGGCTGTGTGGTGTTGCTAGGCGCTGGCTAACAGGCTGTGTGTGTGTGGTGTTGCTAGGCGCTGGCTAACAGGCTGTGTGTGGTGTTGCTAGGCACTGGCTAACAGGCTGTGTGTGTGTGTGATGTTGCTAGGCGCTGGCTAACGGGCTGTGTGGTGTTGCTAGGCGCTGGCTAACAGGCTGTGTGTGTGTGTGTGTGGTGTTGCTAGGCGCTGGCTAACAGGCTGTGTGTGTGTGTGGTGTTGCTAGGCGCTGGCTAACGGTGTGTGTGGTGTTGCTAGGCGCTGGCTAACAGGCTGTGTGTGTGTGGTGTTGCTAGGCGCTGGCTAACATGCTGTGTGTGTGTGTGATGTTGCTAGGCGCTGGCTAACAGGCTGTGTGTGTGTGTGGTGTTGCTAGGTGCTGGCTAACGGACTTGACAACAAGATGCGCGAGGATCTTGAGCGGTTAAAGAAGATCCGTGCTCACAGGGGCCTGCGTCACTACTGGGGGTGAGACACCACGGCCATCACACCACTCTACACAGCCTGCTGTGTGCACCACACTACACAACACACTACACACCACACTACACACAGCACTACACACAGCACTACACACAGCACTACACACCACACTACACACCACACTACACACAGCACTACGCACTACACACCGCACACCACACCACACACCACAATACACACCACACACTACACACTACACACCACACTACACACCACACTACATACCACACTACACTAGAGCACGCTGTGGTCTACACCACACAACCTACACACCGCACTACAGCCTACACAACCTACACACCGCACTACAGCCTACACAGCCTGCTGTGCACCACACTACAACACCGCGCAACAATCTACACACCACACACCACACCCCACACCCACACTGTGCTCTACACCACGCCACCTACACCGCACTCTACACCACACTCTACACCGCACTCTACACCGCACGACAGCTTGCGCACACTGCTACGCACCATTCTACACCGCACCCACACTGCTCTACACCACGCAACCTACACACACCGCCCCACATCGCACTGCAACACACTACACCGCACACACACTGTTCTACACCACGCAACCTACACACACCGCCCCACATCGCACTGCAACACACTACACCGCACACACACTGTTCTACACCACGCAACCTACACACACCGCCCCACATCGCACTGCAACACACTACACCGCACACACACTGTTCTACACCACGCAACCTACACACACCGCCCCACATCGCACTGCAACACACTACACCGCACACACACTGTTCTACACCACGCAACCTACACACACCGCCCCACATCGCACTGCAACACACTACACCGCACACACACTGTTCTACACCACGCAACTTACACACACCGCCCCACATCGCACTGCAACACACTACACCGCACACACACTGTTCTACACCACGCAACCTACACACACCGCCCCACATCGCACTGCAACACACTACACCGCACACACACTGTTCTACACCACGCAACCTACACACACCGCCCCACATCGCACTGCAACACACTACACCGCACACACACTGTTCTACACCACGCAACCTACACACACCGCCCCACATCGCACTGCAACACACTACACCGCACACACACTGTTCTACACCACGCAACCTACACACACCGCCCCACATCGCACTGCAACACACTACACCGCACACACACTGTTCTACACCACGCAACCTACACACACCGCCCCACATCGCACTGCAACACACTACACCGCACACACACTGTTCTACACCACGCAACCTACACACACCGCCCCACATCGCACTGCAACACACTACACCGCACACACACTGTTCTACACCACGCAACCTACACACACCGCCCCACATCGCACTGCAACACACTACACCGCACACACACTGTTCTACACCACGCAACCTACACACACCGCCCCACATCGCACTGCAACACACTACACCGCACACACACTGTTCTACACCACGCAACCTACACACACCGCCCCACATCGCACTGCAACACACTACACCGCACACACACTGTTCTACACCACGCAACCTACACACACCGCCCCACATCGCACTGCAACACACTACACCGCACACACACTGTTCTACACCACGCAACCTACACACACCGCCCCACATCGCACTGCAACACACTACACCGCACACACACTGTTCTACACCACGCAACCTACACACAGCATTACAGGCTATAACCCGCTCCACACCACTTGAATTACCACTACACATGCTGGCTGAGCGTGGTGCTGCCCACCCACCACCCCCTCGTGTGCCGTGCCGTCCTTCATAGATGCCCGCTAACAGCACTTGCCCCTACAGTCTGTTAAAGGCTATATGGGGGATTTTTGCCTCTGTGTGAGCATGCCAGTGTGCGCGCAAATGTGTGAGTGTGTGAGTGTGTGAGTGTGTGAGAGTGTGTGAGTGCGTGAGAGAGTGTGTGAGTGCGTGAGAGAGTGTGTGAGTGCGTGAGTGAGTGTGTGAGTGAGTGTGTGTGAGAGAGTGTGTGAGTACGTGCGTGTGAGAGAGAGTGAGTGTGTGTGAGAGTGCGAGTGAGTGCGAGTATGTGTGTGTGTGTCCGCTGTGGCCGGGCGTGCTGTTGGCCCACCCGCACCACCTCGTGCGTGCCAACAGTGCCGGCCTTCGTAGGTGCGCTGCCCGTCGCCACTAGAGGACACTTTCTCCGTACAGTCTGCGCAAGCTCCACCGGAGTGCGGGAGGAGGAGGATGTTTACCTGCGTGTGTGCGTGTGTGTGTCCCCCCGTTGTGTGCGTGTGCAGCCTGCGTGTGCGTGGACAGCACACCAAGACCACGGGGCGACGAGGCCGCACCGTGGGTGTCTCCAAGAAGAAGTAGGCGACGACGAGGACGACGAGGAGGAGTTGACGGCGGTGGTGGACAGCGGCCGCCCCTCAACCGCGCCGCACCGACACTGTCGCCGTCACGCCTCAATAAAAACTCCCACAGCGTTGGCAAAAAAAACACAATGCCTCCTTGTCTGTCTCTGTCTGTCTACGCCGCGTCTGTCTGTCTATCTGTCTGTTTCTCTGTCTCTCTGTTTGTCTCTGTCTCCCTGTTTGTCTCCCTGTCTGTGTCTCTATCTGTCTCTCTGTCTGTCTCCCTGTCTGTCTCTCTGTCTCCCTGTCTGTCTGTCTCCCCGTCTGTCTCCCCGTCTGTCTCTGTCTCCGCCGCGTCTCTCTGTCTGTCTCTCTGTCTCCCTGTCTGTGTCTCTGTCTGTCTCTGTCTCTGTTTGTTTGTCTGTCTCTGTCTCCCTGTCTGTCTGTCTCCCCGTCTGTGTCTCTGTCTCCCTGTCTGTCTCTGTCTCCCCGTCTGTCTCTGTCTCTCCATTTGTCTCCCTGTCTGTCTCCCTGTCTGTCTCCCTGTCTGTCTCCCCGTCTGTCTCTGTGTCTCCGTCTGTCTGTCTGCCTCCCTGTCTGTCTCCCTGTCTGTCTCCCCGTCTGTCTCTGTCTCTCCGTTTGTCTCCCTGTCTGTCTCCCTGTCTGTCTCCGTCTGTCTCTCTGTCTGTCTCTCCGTCTGTCTCTGTCTGCCTCCCTGTCTGTCTCTCCGTCTGTCTCCCTGTCTGTCTTTCTCTGTCTCTCCGTCTGTCTCTGTCCGTCTCCCTGTCTGTCTCTCTGTCTCCGCCGCGTCTCTCGTTCCTCGTGCAGCGCGGCTGCCGCGGGAAATTTGGATCGGGGGTCGTCGTCTTGTTTTTGTAGACTAAAGGTGTTTTATTTTAGCAGGTTAAAGCCGCGCTGAGCTTGAAATATATGCAGCTCTTTTTTTTCTGTCATCGCCGCCGCGGGGAACTTTCTCGCGGTAGCCAAAGAATGGTGAAAGGCGCGATTCTAAATGTGGGTGGTGAAGGGAAAAACCTGGAGATGAATGCACGCGAGCGCAGGGAGAGAGACGTGCAAACGGAATCGAACCCCCCACCACCTTCTGTACACCAGGCGAGGTAGTTAACATCTCGGCCATCTTGGTGATGAGAGACAAACTCGACATAACAGCAGGCGTCGGGATCGAACCACGACCTTCTGTAGACCAGGCGAGGTAGTTAACATCTCGGCCACCGTGATGATGAGAGACACGCAGACTCCAAATATACGGCGTCAGGGTTGGGATCGAACCCACGACCTCCTGTACGCCAGGCAAGGTAGTTAACATCTCGGCCACCGTGATGATGAGAGAGACACGCAGACTCCAAATATACAGCAGCAGGCGTCAGGGTCGGGATCGAACCCACGACCTCCTGTACACCAGGCGAGGTAGTTAACATCTCCAGCCACCGTGATGATGATGAGAGAGACGCAGACTCCAAATATACAGCAGCAGCAGCAGGCATCGTCAGGGTCGGGATCGAACCCACGACTTCCTGCAGACCAGGCGAGGTGGTTAACATCTCCTAGCCACCGTGATGATGATGAGAGAGACACGCAGACTCCAAATATACAGCAGCAGGCGTCAGGGTTGGGATCGAACCCACGACCTCCTGTACACCAGGCGAGGTAGTTAACATCTCGGCCACCTTGGCGATTAGAGACATGCTCAACATAACAGGCGTCGGGGTCGAACCCACGACCTGTACAGGCGAGGTTTAAGAGGTTTTACCCCTCCTCTGGCAATATAACGGGAGTTGTTAGGATGTTAAAACGCCAAACAGAAACCATTGTGCACCTTGAGGCCATCACGTGAAGTGCCGAAGGCTCGCTGCTGACAAGTCACGGGAAAGACCCAGCAGGTGCCGTGGGTTGACTGACTAAAGTACCACGGTGGCTAGGAGATGTTAACTACCTCGCCTGGTACACAGGAGGTCGTGGGTTCGATCCCGACGATGCCTGCTGCTGCTGTATATTTGTAGTTTGAGTGCCTCTTCCCCCCCTCTCCACATTCAGAGTTGACCTCACGCGTTTAGATGTGGCTGCCGCTATAAAACATTCCTCCTGCGAAGGGAGCTGGTAGGAACGTTGGGTTGCTCCGTCAACGGCGGCGTGGTGTATTCCGCAAATATGTCTGAGGGCGGGCACAAGCCAGCGTGAGTAGGTTAAACGTTGAGTTTAATAAGGGCACCACGGGGCGACCAGCCCCTCCCCACCCCCCATCCTCCTAGGTGCAGGTGGTCACGGGACAGACCCTGCAGGTCCCATGGGTTGACTTGAGATGACCAGTAGATGCACCACCAGCTGTACCCCCCTACTGTGCCAGGCTAGGTGCAGGAAGTCGTCACGGGACAGACCCAGGTGGTGCCATGGACTGAGATGACTGGCAGATGCACCACCCGATGTGCCAACAGACCGCACACACGCACACAACATACACAACACACATACAACACACACACGACACACCACGCACAACTCACAACAAACAACACACAAACCACACAAAAGACACCACACACCACAAACACCACTCAACACAAACACGCACAACACACGCATAACACACGCACAAAACTCACACAATACTAACACCACACACACACCACGCACACCCAACACCCACACACACAACAAGCACGAGGCCTCTCCACTCCGCTGTGACGACTCGGCTGGTGTTTATTGTCTCTGCTTCTCTGCGACGCTGACGAGGCATCATGGCGCGAGGCGTCACGGTGCGAGGCGTCACGGTGGGGGGGCGTCACGGTGGGGGGCGACGGGGGATATGCCAGCTCACACGCATCACCCGTGTGTGTGTGTATATGTGTACGTGTGTGTGTACGTGTGTGTGTGTGTGTACGTGTGTGTATATGTGTACGTGTGTGTGTACGTGTGTGTGTGTGTGTACGTGTGTGTATATGTGTACGTGTGTGTGTACGTGCGTGTGCGTGTAGGTATGTGTGTGTGTGCAGGTGTGTGTGTGTAGGTGTGTGTGTGCAGGTGTGTGTGTGTGCAGGTGTGTGTGTGTGCAGGTGTGTGTGTGTGCAGGTGTGTGTGTGTGTGCAGGTGTGTGTGTGTGTGCAGGTGTGTGTGTGTGTGCAGGTGTGTGTGTGTGTGCAGGTGTGTGTGTGTGTGCAGGTGTGTGTGTGTGTGTGCAGGTGTGTGTGTGTGCAGGTGTGTGTGTGCAGGTGTGTGTGTGTGCAGGTGTGTGTGTGTGCAGGTGTGTGTGTGTGCAGGTGTGTGTGTGTGTGCAGGTGTGTGTGTGCAGGTGTGTGTGTGTGCAGGTGTGTGTGTGTGCAGGTGTGTGTGTGTGTGCAGGTGTGTGTGTGTGCAGGTGTGTGCATGTGCATGTGCGTGCAGCTGCGTGCGTGCAGGAATGTAGATCCCCACTCCCACCGTGCCTCCGTCCATGAGTCTATGTGGTGGAAGGCCTGTCGCAGGGAACACACACACACACACAGATTACTCACTGGTGGTGAGGTGTGGTGGTGGTGGTGAGGTGGTGGTGAGGTGTGATGGTGGTGAGCAGTGGTGGTGAAGAGTGTTGGTGGTGAGTGTTGGTGAGGAGTGAATGGGTTTCACTTAGCCCACTCCACGTTCAGGATGTGGTGGTGGTGGTGATAGTGAGTGTTGGTGGTGAGTGTTGGTGGTGGTGAGTGTTGGTGGTGAGTGTTGGTGAGTGTTGGTGGTGAGTGGTGGTGAGTGGTGAGTGTCTCACTTGGCCCACTCCACGTTCAGGATGAGGTGGTGGTGGTGAGTTGGTGAGTGGTGGTGAGTGGTGGTGAGTGTTGGTGGTGAGTGTTGGTGAGTGTTGGTGGTGAGTGGTGAGTAGTGGTGAGTGTCTCACTTGGCCCACTCCACGTTCAGGATGAGGTGGTGGTGGTGAGTGGTGAGTGTTGGTGGTGAGTGTTGGTGAGTGTTGGTGAGTGTTGGTGAGTGTTGGTGAGTGTTGGTGAGTGACTGGGTCTCACTTGGCCCATTCCACGTTCAGGATGAGGTGGTGATGGTGAGTGTTGGTGGTGAGTGTTGGTGGTGAGTGGTGAGTGTCTCTCACTTGGCCCACTCCACGTTCAGGATGAGGTGGTCGTATCCGAAGCCGGAGACGCCGGCGATGGCTCGAGCGGCGTCCTCGCGGCGATGGAAGCTGATGAACGCAAAGCCCTGCGAAGCCACAACATCAACAACATCAACAACAACATCAACAACATCAAACAACAACATCAACAACATCAACAACATCAACAAAACACGGTTGTCAACAACAAAACACGGTCAAAACCACCACAACATCAACAACACATGGTTGTCAACAAAAACAATACAATCAAAACCACCACCACCACAACATCAATAACACACATTGTCAACAACAACACACGGTCAAAACCACCACCACAACATCAACAACATCAACAACACGGTCAACAACAAGGGAGCGCCCCCTCCTCTCCTTCCCCCCCCCTCCCCCCCATTCCCCCCTCCCCTTGCCCCCCCCTCCCCCCCCATGCCCCCCTCCCCCCCCTCCCCCGTCACCTTTCCCCCTCCCCCCTCCCCCCATGCCCCCCCTCCCCCCGTCACCTTGCCCCCCCCCCAATCCCCCCTCCCCCCGTCACCTTGCTCCCCCCCCTCCCCCCATGCCCCCCCCCTCCTCCCATGCCCCCCCCCCCCGTCACCTTGCCCCCCCTCCCCCATGTCCCCCCCTCCCCTTGCCCTCCCCCTCCCCCCATTCCCCCCTCCCCCGTCACCTTGCCCCCTCCCCCCATTCCCCTCCTCACTTTGGACTGCCCCTCCCCCCACGCCCCCCCCCCTCCCCTTGCCCCCCCCCTCTCCCCCATGCCCCCCTCCCCCCCGTCCCCTTGCCCCCCCTCCCCCCGTCACCTTGGACTGCCCCGTGACTTTGTCCTTGGCCAGGTAGATTGCGGGCGATGGAGCCGAAGGGTCGGAACAGCTCCTGCAGGTCGGACTCGCGCGTGTCCTCCGACAGGTTCGTCACGCGGATGGTCGCGTTGTCGTCTGTGGGCGGTCACACGCACAGGCAGTCACACAGTCAGTCAGTCACGCGCACAGTCAGTCAGTCACGCGCACAGTCAGTCAGTTACACACACAGTCAGTCACGCGCTCAGTCAGTCAGTCACGCGCACAGTCAGTCAGTTACACACACAGTCAGTCACACGCTCAGTCAGTCAGTCACGGCGCACAGTCAGTCAGTTACACACACAGTCACACAGTCAGTCAGTCACGCGCACAGTCAGTCAGTTACACACACAGTCAGTCACACGCACAGTCAGTCAGTCACACGCACAGTCAGTCAGTCACGCGCACAGTCAGTCACACGCTCAGTCAGTCAGTCACACGCACAGTCAGTCAGTTACACACACAGTCAGTCAGTCACGCGCACAGTCAGTCAGTCATGCGCACAGTCAGTCAGTCACGCACACAGTCAGACAGTTACACACACAGTCAGTCAGTCACGCGCACAGTCAGTCAGTCATGCGCACAGTCAGTCAGTCACGCGCACAGTCAGTCAGTTACACACACAGTCAGTCAGTCACACGCTCAGTCAGTCAGTCACACAGTCAGTCAGTCACACAGTTAGTCAGTCACACGCAGTCCGTCAGTCACACGCAGTCAGTCAGTCACACAGTCAGTCAGTCACACGCAGTCAGTCACACAGTCAGTCAGTCAGTAACACAGTCAATCAGTCACACAGTCGCACACAGTCACACACAGTCACACACACACAGTCACACACACACACAGTCACACACACACAGTCACACACACACAGTCACACACACACAGTCACACACACACAGTCGCGTGCCTGTGTCTCCGCGCCGGCTCGACTGCATCGACTCTCCGCGCCGGTTCCCGCCGCCGTCACGCAGTCACACACACACACACACAGTCACACACACACACACACACAGTCACACACAGTCACACACAGTCACACACACACAGTCACACACACACACACACACAGTCACACACACACACACACAGTCACACACAGTCACACACACACACACACAGTCACACACACACACAGTCACACACACACAGTGTCACACACACACACACAGTCGCGTGCCTGTGTCTCCGCGCCGGCTCGACTGCATCGACTCTCCGCGCCGGTTCCCGCCGCCGTCACGCAGTCACACACACACAGTCACACACACACACAGTCACACACAGTCACACACAGTCACACACACACAGTCACACACACACAGTCACACACACACACACAGTGTCACACACAGTCGCGTGCCTGTGTCTCCGCGCCGGCTCGACTGCATCGACTCTCCGCGCCGGTTCCCGCCGCCGTCACGCAGTCACACACACACACACACAGTCACACACAGTCACACACACACAGTCACACACACACAGTCACACACAGTCACACACACACAGTCACACACACACACAGTCACACACACACACACACAGTCACACACAGTCACACACAGTCACACACACACACACAGTCACACACACACACAGTCACACACACACAGTGTCACACACACACACACACACAGTCGCGTGCCTGTGTCTCCGCGCCGGCTCGACTGCATCGACTCTCCGCGCCGGTTCCCGCCGCCGTCACGCAGTCACACACACACAGTCACACACACACACACACAGTCACACACAGTCACACACAGTCACACACAGTCACACACACACAGTCACACACACACAGTCACACACACACAGTCACACACACACACACAGTGTCACACACACACAGTCACGTGCCTGTGTCTCCGCGCCGGCTCGACTGCATCGACTCTCCGCGCCGGTTCCCGCCGCCGTCACGCAGTCACACACACACAGTCACACACACACACACACAGTCACACACACACAGTCGCGTGCCTGTGTCTCCGCGCCGGCTCGACTGCATCGACTCTCCGCGCCGGTTCCCGCCGCCGTCACGCAGTCACACACACACAGTCACACACACACACACAGTCACACACACACACACACAGTCACACACAGTCACACACACACACACAGTCACACACACACAGTCACACACACACACACAGTGTCACACACACACAGTCGCGTGCCTGTGTCTCCGCGCCGGCTCGACTGCATCGACTCTCCGCGCCGGTTCCCGCCGCCGTCACGCAGTCACACACACACAGTCACACACACACACACAGTCACACACACACACACACAGTCACACACAGTCACACACACACACACAGTCACACACACACAGTCACACACACACACACAGTGTCACACACACACAGTCGCGTGCCTGTGTCTCCGCGCCGGCTCGACTGCATCGACTCTCCGCGCCGGTTCCCGCCGCCGTCACGCAGTCACACACACACAGTCACACACACACACACAGTCACACACACACACACAGTCACACACAGTCACACACACACACACAGTCACACACACACAGTCACACACACACACACAGTGTCACACACACACAGTCGCGTGCCTGTGTCTCCGCGCCGGCTCGACTGCATCGACTCTCCGCGCCGGTTCCCGCCGCCGTCACGCAGTCACACACACACAGTCACACACACACACACAGTCACACACACACACACAGTCACACACACACAGTCACACACACACACACAGTGTCACACACACACAGTCGCGTGCCTGTGTCTCCGCGCCGGCTCGACTGCATCGACTCTCCGCGCCGGTTCCCGCCGCCGTCACGCAGTCACACACACACAGTCACACACACACACACAGTCACACACACACACACAGTCACACACACACACACAGTCACACACAGTCACACACACACACACAGTCACACACACACAGTCACACACACACACACAGTGTCACACACACACAGTCGCGTGCCTGTGTCTCCGCGCCGGCTCGACTGCATCGACTCTCCGCGCCGGTTCCCGCCGCCGTCACGCAGTCACACACACACAGTCACACACACACACACAGTCACACACACACACACAGTCACACACACACACACAGTCACACACAGTCACACACACACACACAGTCACACACACACAGTCACACACACACACACAGTGTCACACACACACAGTCGCGTGCCTGTGTCTCCGCGCCGGCTCGACTGCATCGACTCTCCGCGCCGGTTCCCGCCGCCGTCACGCAGCACCGGCGGGACGTACTTCCCCGTCTTGGCGGCGGCGCCAGCCTGAGCCGGCTCACCCTCCACTGCACACGCACACACACGCGCGCAAGCTTTAATACATACACATTAACACACACATTAACACACGCACAGACACACACACGCATAGACATTAACACAAGCATTAACACACACACACACGCATTAACACAAGCATTAATACACGCATTAACACACACACATTAACACACGCACAGACACACACACGTACATTAACACACGCACAGACACACGCACAAGCATTAACGCACAAGCATTAACACACGCACATTAACACACGCACATTAACACACGCACATTAACACACGCACAAGCATTAACACACGCACAAGCATTAACACACGCACATTAACACACGCACATTAACACACGCACATTAACACACACACAGACACACGCACAAGCATTAACACACACACATTAACACACGCACAGACACACACACGCACATTAACACACGCACATTAACACACGCACAGACACACGCACAAGCATTAACACACGCACAAGCATTAACACACACATTAACACACGCACAGACACACGCACAAGCATTAACACACACATTAACACATGCACAGACACACGCACAAGCATTAACACACACATTAACACACGCACAGACACACGCACAAGCATTAACACACACACATTAACACACACACATTCACACACACATTAATACCTCCCTCACTTCCCTTCCCTTCTTCCCTCTCCTCCCTCCACTCTCCATCCCCCCTCCCTCTATTCCCCCACCCCTCCCCTCCCTCCCTCCCACCCTCCCTCCCTCCCTCCCCCCCTCCCCCCTCCTCCCTCCATCCCCCCTCCCTCTATTCCCCCCTCCTTCCCTCCCCCCTCTTTCCTCCCCTCCCTCTCCCCCTTCCTCCCTCCGTCCCACCCTCCCCTCCCTCTCCTTCCTCCCTCCTCTCCCTCCCTCCCTCACCCCACTCACCTCCCTCCCTCCTCCCTCTCCTCCCTCCTCCCTCTCCTCCCTCCTCCCTCTCCTCCCTCCCCCCTCCTTCCTCCCCCCTCCCCCCCTCACCCTTCTCCTTCTCGCCGGTGCTGAGTCCCAGCTGTTCGGCGAGCTCCTTCTGCATGGGCCCCAGCGTGTCCTTGTAGGGGCACTTGGTGGTCCAGTGGTCGCCCTTGCAGATGCGGCACGACACCATCTTCTGGCCCCGCAGCTTGGCCATCGGATCCTCCTCCTGCTGCGTGTCCAGGTCCTGGTGGGGTGGAGGGGGGAGGGGGGGGAGAGGGGGGGGGGGTGAGATCGTCATGGGGGGGAGGGGCAGTGGGGGGGGAGAGGGGAGGGGCGGGAGAGAGGGGGGGGTGAGAGATCGTCATGGGGGGGGGCAGCAGTGGGGCGAGTGAGGGGGGGTCAAGAGGTCGTGATGGGAGAGGGGGGGGCACGAACGGGAGGAGGGTGAGAGGTCGTGATGGAGGGTAGGGGCAGTGGGGGGGTAGCGAGGGGAGAGGCAGTGTCGGATAACTTCATGGTTGACGATCATCAACCGAATCGTTAAAAAGTTGACTTGTGGTGAGTGGTGACCGGCTCACACTTGTGGCCTTTGGTGCTCACCTCACCCTGTCGCTCACCACCACACACCCTCACCCCATCGCTCACCACCACCACACTCCCTCACCCAACCGCTCACCACTACACTCCCTCACCCCATCGCTCACCACCACCACACTCCCTCACCCCATCGCTCACCACCACCACACTCCCTCACCACCACACTCCCTCACCCAATCGCTCACCACCACACTCCCTCACCACCACTCCCTCACCCAACCGCTCACCACCACACTCCCTCACCACCACACTCGCTCACCACCACACTCCCTCACCACCACCACCACTCCCTCACCCAACCGCTCACCACCACACTCCCTCACCACCACACTCCCTCACCACCACACTCCCTCACCCAATCGCTCACCACCACACTCCCTCACCACCACACTCCCTCACCACCACTCCCTCACCCAACCGCTCACCACCACACTCCCTCACCACCACACTCGCTCACCACCACACTCCCTCACCACCACCACCACTCCCTCACCCAACCGCTCACCACCACACTCCCTCACCACCACACTCCCTCACCACCACACTCCCTCACCCTACCGCTCACCACCACACTCCCTCACCACCACACTCCCTCACCACCACTCCCTCACCCAACCGCTCACCACCACACTCCCTCACCACCACACTCGCTCACCACCACCACACTCCCTCACCACCACACTCCCTCACCACCACCACCACTCCCTCACCCAACCGCTCACCACCACACTCCCTCACCACCACACTCCCTCACCACCACACTCCCTCACCACCACACTCCCTCACCCAACCGCTCACCACCACACTCCCTCACCACCACACTCCCTCACCACCACACTCCCTCACCACCACACTCCCTCACCACCACTCCCTCACCCAACCGCTCACCACCACACTCCCTCACCACCACACTCGCTCACCACCACACTCCCTCACCACCACCACCACTCCCTCACCCAACCGCTCACCACCACCACTCCCTCACCACCACACTCCCTCACCACCACACTCGCTCACCACCACACTCCCTCACCCAATCCCTCACCACCACACTCCCTCACCACCACACTCCCTCACCACCACACTCCCTCACCCAATCGCTCACCACCACACTCCCTCACCACCACTCCCTCACCCTACCGCTCACCACCACACTCCCTCACCTCCTTGTTGGTGATGAAGGTCATGAAGACGTCGTCGCTGACCATCGTCGTCATGACGTTGGGGCCGACCGCGTCGAACTCCGAATTTCCAAACTTCTTCCAGTTCTGATGGGAATCAGGGAACATCACCTCAGCCCAAACTCTGTCTCATCATCTCAGCCCTGTCTCCATCATCTCAGCCCTGTCTCCATCATCTCAGCGCTGTGTCTGTGTCTCCATCATCTCAGCCCTGTCTCATCTCAGCGCTGTGTCTGTGTCTATCATCTCAGCGCTGTGTCTGTCTATCATCTCAGCCCTGTCTCCATCATCTCAGCGCTGTGTCTGTGTCTCCATCATCTCAGCCCTGTCTCCATCATCTCAGCCCTGTCTCCACCATCTCAGCGCTGTGTCTGTCTCCATCATCTCAGCACTGTGTCTGTCTATCATCTCAGCCCTGTGTCTGTCTATCATCTCAGCCCTGTCTCCATCATCTCAGCCCTGTCTCCATCATCTCAGCCCTGTCTCCATCATCTCAGCGCTGTGTCTGTCTCCATCATCTCAGCGCTGTGTCTGTCTCCATCATCTCAGCCCTGTGTCTGTCTATCATCTCAGCGCTGTGTCTGTCTATCATCTCAGCGCTGTGTCTGTCTATCATCTCAGCGCTGTGTCTGTCTATCATCTCAGCCCTGTCTCCATCATCTCAGCTCAAACTCTGTCTCCATCATCTCAGCCCTGTCTCCATCATCTCAGCCCTGTCTCCATCATCTCAGCGCTGTGTCTGTCTCCATCATCTCAGCCCTGTCTCCATCATCTCAGCCCTGTCTCTGCTGTCTCCATCATCTCAGCCCTGTCTCCATCATCTCAGCGCTGTGTCTGTGTCTATCATCTCAGCGCTGTGTCTGTGTCTCCATCATCTCAGCGCTGTGTCTGTGTCTCCATCATCTCAGTGCTGTGTCTGTGTCTATCATCTCAGCCCTGTGTCTGTGTCTATCGTCTCAGCCCTGTGTCTGTGTCTATCGTCTCAGCACTGTCTCTGTGTCTATCATCTCAGCCCTGTGTCTGTGTCTATCGTCTCAGCCCTGTCTCTGTGTCTATCGTCTCTGTCCTGTCTCTGTCTCAATCATCTCAGCCCTGTCTCTGTGTCTATCATCTCAGCCCTGTCTCTGTG
This sequence comes from Lampetra fluviatilis, assembly GCF_964198595.1. Taxonomy (NCBI): domain Eukaryota; kingdom Metazoa; phylum Chordata; class Hyperoartia; order Petromyzontiformes; family Petromyzontidae; genus Lampetra; species Lampetra fluviatilis. The sequence goes on along the minus strand of NC_136342.1, from coordinate 3,241,079 downwards.
TCTATCATCTCAGCCCTGTCTCTGTGTCTATCATCTCAGCCCTGTCTCTGTGTCTATCGTCTCTGCCCTGTCTCTGTCTCAATCATCTCAGCCCTGTCTCTGTGTCTATCGTCTCTGCCCTGTCTCTGTGTCTCCATCATCTCAGCCCTGTCTCTGTCTCAATCATCTCAGCGCTGTGTCTGTGTCTATCATCTCAGCTCAAATTGTCTCCATCATCTCAGCCCTGTCTCTGCTGTCTTCATCATCTCAGCTCAAACTGTCTCCATCATCTCAGCCCTGTCTCAATCATCTCAGCACTGTCTCTGCTGTCTCCATCATCTCAGCGCTGTGTCTGTGTCTATCATCTCAGCCCTGTGTCTGTGACTCCATCATCTCAGCTCAAACTCTGTCTCCATCATCTCAGCCCTGTCTCCATCATCTCAGCTCTGTCTCTGTGTCTCCATCATCTCAGCTCAAACTATGTCTCCATCATCTCAGCCCTGTCTCTGTGTCTATCATCTCAGCGCTGTGTCTGTGTCTCCATCATCTCAGCCCAAACTCTGTCTCCATCATCTCAGCGCTGTCTCTGTGTCTATCATCTCAGCCCTGTGTCTGTGTCTATCGTCTCAGCGCTGTGTCTGTGTCTATCATCTCTTGCGCTGTCTGTCTCCATCATCTCAGCGCTGTGTCTGTGTCTATCATCTCAGCCCTGTGTCTGTCTCCATCATCTCAGCTCAAACTCTGTCTCAATCATCTCAGCGCTGTCTCTGCTTTCTCCATCATCTCAGCTCAAACTCTGTCTCAATCATCTCAGCCCTGTCTCCATCATCTCAGCTCTGTCTCTGTGTCTCCATCATCTCAGCCCAAACTCTGTCTCCATCATCTCAGCCCTGTCTCTGTGTCTCCATCGTCTCTGTCTCTGTGTCTGTGTCCGTCCATCGAGGGCGGCGCCGCACTCACCTTCCTGTGGGCCACAACTTTTGACGCCTTCCGCGTCTCGATCTTGAAGGTGCGGACGATCTGGGGGTGGTGACACCAGGACGAGAGCGTGAGCAACGTCGCCCCCTCGCCCGTCAGCGGCGACGGCCCAACCTGAGGCCTCACGAGGCCCCGCGAGGCCTCACTAGGCCTCACGAGGACCACGAGGACTCACTAGGCCCCACAAGTCCCCACGTGAGGCCCCACACAACCCCACTAGGCCCCACACAACCCCACAAGGCCCCACTAGGCCCCATGTGAGGCCCCACACAGCCCCACAAGGCCCCACGTGAGGCCCCACACAACCCCACTAGGCTTCACTAGGCCCCACAAGTCCGCCCGTGAGGCCCCACACAGCCCCACTAGGCTCCACTAGGCCCCACGCAGCTCCACAAGTCTCCACGTGAGGCCCCACACAACCCCACGAGGCCCCACAAGGCCCCACAAGGCCCCACAAGGCCCCACGTGAGGCCCCACACAACCCCACGAGGCCCCACAAGGCCCCACAAGGCCCCACGTGAGGCCCCACACAACCCCACTAGGCCCCACACAACCTCACAAGGCCCCACAAGGCCCCATGTGAGGCCCCACACAACCCCACGAGGCCTCACTAGGCCCCACAAGGCCCCACCAGGCCCCACCAGGCCCCAGGAGGGTCGTCCACGGAGCCGTCACGCAGCAGAAGGGAGACCGCGAAGCTTGGGGAGGGGCGCATGAAGAGACGACGACGATGGGGGGAGGGATTGCAGAGTGGAGGGGCGGCGAGGAAAGACGCAGAGACGGAGAGAGAAGTGAGATGACCTGCAGTGTTTTAAGTGGGTGGGTGAGTGAAGCGAATTGGTGAGTGAGTGGGTGAGTGAGCGGGCAGATGGGTGGGTGAGTGAGTGGAGTGAATCGGAGAGTGGGTGAGTGGGTAGGTGAGTGGGTGGGTGAGTGAGTAGGTCAGTGAGTGGGTGAGTGACCGGGTGAGTGAGTGGGTGGGTGAGTGGGTGAGAGAGTGAGTGGGTGAGAGAGTGAGTGGGTGGGTGAGTGACCGGGTGAGTGAGTGGGTGAGTGGGTGATTGACCGGGTGAGTGGGTTAGTGAGTGGGTGAGTGGGTGAGTGAGTGAGTGGGTGGGTGGGTGAGTGAGTAAGTGACCGGGTGAGTGAGTGGGTGAGTGGGTGATTGACCGGGTGAGTGGGTTAGTGAGTGGGTGAGCGAGTGGGTGAGCGAGTGGGTGAGCGAGTGGGTGAGTGAGTGGGTGACCGGGTGAGCGAGTGAGTGAGTGGGTGGGTGAGTGACCGGGTGAGTGAGTGGGCGAGTGAGTGGGTGAGCAAGTGAGTGAACGAGTGAGTGAGTGAGTGAGCGATCACTCTCCACCACTCCACTCCCCCATGCTCACCTTGATCTTCTTGTCATCTTCGTTGAGTTTGTACTCCGTGGGTTAGTGAGTGAGTGAGTGGGTGGGTGAGTCAATGGGTGAGTGAGTGGGTGAGTGACCGGGTGAGTGAGTGGGTGAGTGAGTGAGTGGGTGGGTGAGTGGGTAAGTGGGTGAGTGAGTGGGTGAGTGAATGGGTGAGTGACCGGGTGAGTAAGTGGGTTAGTGAGTGAGTGAGTGGGTGAGTGACCGGGTGAGTGATCGGGTGAGAGAGAGAGTGGGTGAGTGAGTGAGCGATCACTCTCCACCACTCCACTCCCCCATGCTCACCTTGATCTTCTTGTCATCTTCGTTGAGTTTGTACTCCGTGGGTTAGTGAGTGAGTGAGTGGGTGGGTGAGTCAATGGGTGAGTGAGTGGGTGAGTGACCGGGTGAGTGAGTCAATGGGTGAGTGAGTGGGTGAGTGACCGGGTGAGTGAGTGAGTGGGTGAGTGGGTGAGTGAGTGGGTTAGTGAGTGAGTGAGTGGGTGGGTGAGTCAATGGGTGAGTGAGTGGGTGAGTGACCGGGTGAGTGAGTGGGTGAGTGAGTGAGTGGGTGGGTGAGTGGGTAAGTGGGTGAGTGAGTGAGTGGGTGAGTGAATGGGTGAGTGACCGGGTGAGTGACCGGGTGAGTAAGTGGGTTAGTGAGTGAGTGAGTGGGTGAGTGACCGGGCGAGTGAGTGGGTGAGCAAGTGAGTGAACGAGTGAGTGAGCGATCGCTCTCCACCACTCCACTCCCCCATGCTCACCTTGATCTTCTTCTCATCTTCGTTGAGTTTGTACTCCGTGGGTTAGTGAGTGAGTGAGTGGGTGGGTGAGTCAATGGGTGAGTGAGTGGGTGAGTGACCGGGTGAGTGAGTGGGTGAGTGAGTGAGTGAGTGGGTGGGTGAGTGGGTAAGTGGGTGAGTGAGTGGGTGAGTGAATGGGTGAGTGACCGGGTGAGTGACCGGGTGAGTGACCGGGTGAGTAAGTGGGTTAGTGAGTGAGTGGGTGAGTGACCGGGTGAGTGACCGGGTGAGAGAGTGAGCGGGTGAGTGAGTGAGCGATCACTCTCCACCACTCCACTCCCCCATGCTCACCTTGATCTTCTTGTCATCTTCGTTGAGTTTGTACTCTGTCAGCGTCTTCACGCAGCCATCGATCTGCTCTTTGGGCGAGGGCAGCACTCCTGTGGTGTGGGTTGGCGGGGTGACGGAGGTCGGGAGGTCACACTCAGTAACGATTGACGGAAGAATGTCAGGGCTGGTTTTCACCGCGCTGTGTTAGACCAACAGCACGGTTGGCTACGTGCTGTACTACACTACACTGTACACTACACTGTACACTACACTATACACTACACTGTACACTACACTATACACTACACACACTACACTATACACTACACACACTACACTATATACTACACATACTACACTATACACTACACACACTACACTATACACTACACACACGATACACGACACACACTATACACTACACTATACACTACACTATACACTACACTACTATACACTACACACACTACACTATACACTACACACACTACACTATACTACACAAACTACACTATACACTACACTACTACACTACACACTACTACCCTATACACTACTACACTATACACTACACACACTACACTACTACACTACACTACTACCCTAAACACTACACACACACTACACTACTACACTACACTATACTTCGAACGAGGTGGGTGACGTCTCTCACCATCTTCGCCTTCCTCCTCCACTTGGTCGGCCCAGCTTGGCTTGGCGCTGCGAGGGACAGAGAGGGGTGAGGAGGTGGTGAGTGGTGAGGTGGTGGTGAGGAGGTGGTGAGGTGTTGAGTGGTGAGGTGTTGAGTGGTGAGGTGGTGGTGAGGAGGTGGTGAGGTGTTGAGTGGTGAGGTGATGAGGTGTTGAGTGGTGAGGTGTTGAGTGGGGAGGTGGTGGTGAGGTGGTGGTGAGGAGGTGGTGAGGTGTTGAGTGGTGAGGTGATGAGTGGTGAGGTGTTGAGTGGGGAGGTGGTGGTGAGGAGGTGGTGAGGTGTTGAGTGGTGAGGTGTTGAGTGGTGAGGTGGTGGTGATGAGGTGGTGAGGTGTTGAGTGGTGAGGTGATGAGGTGTTGAGTGGTGAGGTGTTGAGTGGGGAGGTGGTGGTGAGGTGGTGGTGAGGAGGTGGTGAGTGGTGAGGTGTTGAGTGGTGAGTGGTGAGGTGGTGGTGAGGAGGTGGTGAGTGGTGAGGTGTTGAGTGGGGAGGTGTTGAGTGGTGAGGTGGTGGTGAGGAGGTGGTGAGGTGTTGAGTGGGGAGGTGGTGAGTGGTGAGTGGTGAGGTGTTGAGTGGTGAGGTGTTGAGTGGGGAGGTGGTGGTGAGGTGTTGAGGGGGGAGGTGGTGGTGAGGTGGTGGTGAGGAGGTGGTGAGGAGATGTTGAGTGGTGAGGTGGTGGTGAGGTGGTGAGGTGTTGAGTGGTGAGGTGGTGAGTGGTGAGGTGTTGAGTGGGGAGGTGGTGGTGAGGAGGTGGTGAGGTGTTGAGTGGTGAGGTGTTGAGTGGGGAGGTGGTGGTGAGGTGGTGGTGAGGTGTTGAGTGGTGAGGTGTAGAATGGTGAGGTGGTGGTGAGGTGGTGGTGAGGAGGTGTTGAGTGGTGAGGTGTTGAGTGGGGAGGTGGTGGTGAGGTGGTGGTGAGGTGGTGGTGAGGTGTTGAGTGGTGAGGTGGTGGTGAGGAGGTGGTGAGGTGGTGGTGAGGAGGTGGTGAGGTGTTGAGGTGGTGGTAAGGTGTTGAGTGGTGAGGCGGTGAGTGGTGAGTTGTTGAGTGGTGAGGTGTTGAGTGGCGAGTGGTTGAGTGGTGAGTGGTGGGGTGTTGAGTGGTGAGGTGTTGAGTGGTGAGGAGGTGGTGAGGAGGTGGTGAGGTGTTGAGTGGTGAGGTGGTGGTGAGGAGGTGGTGAGGAGGTGGTGAGGTGTTGAGTGGTGAGGTGGTGAGTGGTGAGGTGTTGAGTGGTGAGTGGTGAGGTGTTGAGTGGTGAGGAGGTGAGTGGTGAGTGGTGAGGTGTTGAGTGGTGAGGTGTTGAGTGGTGAGGTGTTGAGTGGTGAGTGGTGAGGTGTTGATTGGTGAGGTGGTGAGTGGTGAGGTGTTGAGTGGTGAGGTGTTGAGTGGGGAGGTGGTGAGGAGGTGGTGAGGTGTTGAGTGAGGAGGTGGTGGTGAGGAGGTGGTGAGGTGTTGAGTGGTGAGGTGGTGGTGAGGTGTTGAGTGGGGAGGTGGTGGTGAGGTGGTGGTAAGGTGTTGAGTGGTGAGGTGTTGAGTGGGGAGGTGGTGAGTGGGGAGGTGGTGAGTGGTGGAGTGGTGTTGGGTGGTGAGGTGGTGAGTGGTGAGGTGGTGAGGTGGTGAGTGGGGAGGTGGTGGTGAGGTGGTGGTGAGGAGGTGTTGAGTGGTGAGGTGTTGAGTGGGGAGGTGGTGAGGTGGTGGCGAGGTGTTGAGTGGTGAGGTGGTGAGTGGTGAGGTGGTGAGTGGTGGAGTGGTGTTGAGTGGTGAGGTGGTGGTGAGTGGAAAGGTGGTGAGTGGTGAGGTGGTGTTGAGTGGAAAGGTGTTAAGTGGTGAGGTGGTGGTGAGGTGGTGGTGAGGTGGTGATGAGGTGGTGATGAGGTGGTGGTGAGGTGGTGGTGAGGAGGTGGTGAGGAGGTGGTGAGGTGTTGAGTGGTGAGGAGGTGGTGAGGTGTTGAGTGGGGAGGTGTTGAGTGGGGAGGTGGTGAGGTGTTGAGTGGTGAGGTGGTGAGTGGTGAGGTGTTGAGTGGTGAGGTGGTGGTGAGGAGGTGGTGAGGTGTTGAGTGGTGAGGTGTAGAATGGTGAGGTGGTGGTGAGGTGGTGGTGAGGAGGTGTTGAGTGGTGAGGTGTTGAGTGGGGAGGTGGTGGTGAGGTGGTGGTGAGGTGGTGGTGAGGTGTTGAGTGGTGAGGTGGTGGTGAGGAGGTGGTGAGGTGGTGGTGAGGAGGTGGTGAGGTGTTGAGGTGGTGGTAAGGTGTTGAGTGGTGAGGCGGTGAGTGGTGAGTTGTTGAGTGGTGAGGTGTTGAGTGGCGAGTGGTTGAGTGGTGAGTGGTGGGGTGTTGAGTGGTGAGGTGTTGAGTGGTGAGGAGGTGGTGAGGAGGTGGTGAGGTGTTGAGTGGTGAGGTGGTGGTGAGGAGGTGGTGAGGAGGTGGTGAGGTGTTGAGTGGTGAGGTGGTGAGTGGTGAGGTGTTGAGTGGTGAGTGGTGAGGTGTTGAGTGGTGAGGAGGTGAGTGGTGAGTGGTGAGGTGTTGAGTGGTGAGGTGTTGAGTGGTGAGGTGTTGAGTGGTGAGTGGTGAGGTGTTGATTGGTGAGGTGGTGAGTGGTGAGGTGTTGAGTGGTGAGGTGTTGAGTGGGGAGGTGGTGAGGAGGTGGTGAGGTGTTGAGTGAGGAGGTGGTGGTGAGGAGGTGGTGAGGTGTTGAGTGGTGAGGTGGTGGTGAGGTGTTGAGTGGGGAGGTGGTGGTGAGGTGGTGGTAAGGTGTTGAGTGGTGAGGTGTTGAGTGGGGAGGTGGTGAGTGGGGAGGTGGTGAGTGGTGGAGTGGTGTTGGGTGGTGAGGTGGTGAGTGGTGAGGTGGTGAGGTGGTGAGTGGGGAGGTGGTGGTGAGGTGGTGGTGAGGAGGTGTTGAGTGGTGAGGTGTTGAGTGGTGAGGTGTTGAGTGGGGAGGTGGTGAGGTGGTGGCGAGGTGTTGAGTGGTGAGGTGGTGAGTGGTGAGGTGGTGAGTGGTGTTGAGTGGTGAGGTGGTGGTGAGTGGAAAGGTGGTGAGTGGTGAGGTGGTGTTGAGTGGAAAGGTGTTAAGTGGTGAGGTGGTGGTGAGGTGGTGGTGAGGTGGTGATGAGGTGGTGATGAGGTGGTGGTGAGGTGGTGGTGAGGAGGTGGTGAGGAGGTGGTGAGGTGTTGAGTGGTGAGGTGGTGGTGAGGAGGTGGTGAGGTGTTGAGTGGGGAGGTGTTGAGTGGGGAGGTGGTGAGGTGTTGAGTGGTGAGGTGGTGAGTGGTGAGGTGTTGAGTGGTGAGGTGGTGGTGAGGAGGTGGTGAGGTGTTGAGTGGTGAGGAGGTGGTGAGGTGTTGAGTGGTGAGGTGTTGAGTGGGGAGGTGGTGAGGTGTTGAGTGGTGAGGTGTTGAGTGGTGAGGTGTTGAGTGAGGAGGTGGTGGTGAGGAGGTGGTGAGGTGTTGAGTGGTGAGGTGTTGAGGTGGTGGTGAGGAGGTGGTGAGGTGTTGAGTGGTGAGGTGTTGAGTGGGGAGGTGGTGAGGTGTTGAGTGGTGAGGCGAGTGAAGGGGTGAGTGGTGAGGCGAGTGGTGAGGCGAGTGGAGGGGTGAGTGGAGGGGTGAGTGGTGAGGCGAGTGGAGGGGTGAGTGGTGAGGAAGAGGGTGAGTGGTGAGGCGAGTGGAGGGGTGAGTGGTGAGGAAGAGGGTGAGTGGTGAGGCGAGTGGAGGGGTGAGTGGAGGGGTGAGTGGAGGGGTGAGTGGAGGGGTGAGTGGAGGGGTGAGTGGTGAGGCGAGTGGTGAGGAAGAGGGTGAGTGGTGAGGCGAGTGGAGGGGTGAGTGGAGGGGTGAGTGGAGGGGTGAGTGGTGAGGCGAGTGGTGAGGCGAGTGGTGAGGAAGAGGGTGAGTGGTGAGGCGAGTGGAGGGGTGAGTGGTGAGGCGAGTGGTGAGGCGAGTGGAGGGGTGAGTGGAGGGGCGAGTGGAGGGGTGAGTGGTGAGGCGAGTGGAGGGGTGAGTGGAGGGGCGAGTGGTGAGGCGAGTGGAGGGGTGAGTGGTGAGGCGAGTGGTGAGGCGAGTGGAGGGGCGAGTGGTGAGGTGAGTGGTGAGGCGAGTGGTGAGGCGAGTGGAGGGGTGAGTGGTGAGGTGAGTGGTGAGGCGAGTGGTGAGGCGAGTGGTGAGGCGAGTGGAGGGGCGAGTGGAGGGGCGAGTGGTGAGGCGAGTGGAGGGGTGAGTGGTGAGGCGAGTGGTGAGGCGAGTGGAGGGGCGAGTGGAGGGGCGAGTGGAGGGGCGAGTGGTGAGGCGAGTGGAGGGGTGAGTGGTGAGGCGAGTGGAGGGGTGAGTGGTGAGGCGAGTGGAGGGGCGAGTGGAGGGGCGAGTGGGGAGGCGAGTGGTGAGGCGAGTGGAGGGGCGAGTGGAGGGGCGAGTGGAGGGGCGAGTGGTGAGGAAGAGGGTGAGTGGTGAGGCGAGTGGTGAGGCGAGTGGAGGGGCGAGTGGTGAGGCGAGTGGAGGGGCGAGTGGAGGGGTGAGTGGTGAGGAGAATGAGGTGTGAGGTGAGCGATGAGGTGAGTGACAGGATGAGGAGAGTGGTGAGGAGAATGAGGTATGAGCTGAGTGATGAGGTGTGGGTGTGTGAGGGGAGTGGTGAGGGCAGTGGTGAGAATGAGGTGTGAGCTGAGTGATGAGGTGAGGATGTGAATGGTGAGGTGGTTGACAGGATGAGGGGAGTGGTGAGGGCAGTGGTGAGTGGCGAGGCGCTGGGTGGTGAGCGAGGAGGTGGTGAGTGGTGAGCCGGAGGTGAGTGTGGTGGTGTGTGGTGGTGAGCCGGTGGTGAGTGGTGAGGTGGTGGTGGTTAGGAGGCTCACTCGAAGTCTAACATGGTGAGTGGTGAGGTGGTGAGTAAGGCGGTGGTGAGTGGTGAGGTGGTGAGTAAGGCGGTGGTGAGTGGTGAGGTGGTGAGTGAGTGAGGAGGTGGTGAGTGGTGGTGAGGTGGTGGTGAGAAGGTGGTGAGTGGTGGTGAGTGGTGGTGAGTGATGAGGATGAGTGGTGAGGTGGTTTAGAGGAGGAAGAGTGGTGGCGAGTGGTGATGTGGTGGTGAGTGAGAGGTGGTGAGGGGTGGTGAGGTGAGGGGTGGTGAGGTGAGGGGTGGTGAGGTGAGGGGGTGGTGATGTGGTGTTGAGTGAGAGGTGGTGAGGTGAGGAGTGGTGAGGTGAGGGGGTGGTGATGTGGTGGTGAGTGAGAGGTGGTGAGTGGTGGTGAGTGATGTGGTGGTGGTGAGGTGAGTGGTGAGAGGTGGTGAGTGGTGGTGAGGATGTGGTGGTGAGAGGGTGGTGAGGAGGTGGTGGTGAGGATGAGTGGTGGTGAGGTGAGTGGTGGTGGTGAGTGGTGGTGAGGATGAATGGTGAGGTGGTGGTGAGTGGTGGTGAGTGATGTGGTGGTGGTGAGGTGAGTGGTGAGAGGTGGTGAGTGGTGGTGAGGATGTGGTGGTGAGAGGGTGGTGAGGAGGTGGTGGTGAGGATGAGTGGTGAGGATGAGTGGTTAGGTGGTGAGGACACTCACTCGAAGTCCAACATGGTGGCCTCCTCTCCGTGTGTCTTCCCGCGTGCTCAGGCCTCGGGGTCGCGGGGTCACGCGGGACGGGAAGCCGCGCGGGGAACCCGAACCCACAAACATAAAAAACGCGATTTTTTAATCCGCACCCCACGTGGCGTAACACAAAGATAAAGATCCCCCGTGTAGCCTTAACAGACTGTAGGGGCAAGTGCTGTTAGCGAGCACCTATGAAGGCCGGAACGGCACACGAGGGGGTGGGTGGCCAGCGTCACGCCCGACCGCCTTTGTCTCCCCGGTGGCGATGTTTACTACACACCGCACCAGGTACTCATTTCAGGCTGAGTCGACCTAGGGGAGGCCCAGGACCGGTTCAGATAATCACTCACCCGGTCACTCACCCACTCACCCACCCACTCACTCACCCACCCACCCACTCACTCACCCGGTCACTCACCACTCACTCACTCACCCACTCACTCACCCACCCACTCACTCACCCACTCACTCTCTCATCCACTCACTCACCCACCCACTCACTCACCCACTCACTCACCCACTCACTCTCTCATCCACTCTCTCATCCACCCACTCATGGTGTCGCTCAGAGACGGGGAAACTGTTTTTCTGCCACGGGCCATTTGGATATTTAAACATCATTCGCGGGCCATTACAAAATTATCAACTTAAAAAAATATTTACACCATTGGAACCTCATTTGCCAGTAAAAAAAATATGATAATTGGGTTTTTACCCTTTTATCTGGCAACAAAACTGACACCTTTTTTTTACAAGGAGTCATGTTTGCATAGACCACAATACCTGCGGTCATCATGCAAACAAAAAACACAACTCTGATAATGTATGCACTGTCCTTGAAGTTGATTGGTCCACACCCGAGACAGCTTTCCTTAGAGCCTAGTATCACAAGGTGTTGGACCAGATGACGCCAAAAGGCGCACAACTCAAAGACAATGCACCATCCGAGTATGAGAGCTCGGGGTAAAGCATTTACACCATTGGTACCTCATTTTCCAGTAAAAAATATGATACTTGGTTTTTTACCCTTTTATCTGGCAACAAAACTGACACCTTTTTTACGAGGAGTCATGTTTGCATAGACCACAATACCTGCAGTCATAATGCAAACAAAAAACATAACTCTGATAATGTATGCACTGTCCTTGAAGGGTAAAAAAACAATTATCATATTTTTTACTGGCAAATGAGGTTCCAATGGTGTAAAAAATAATGTTTCCTCCTCATTAAATACGTACTACAATGACAATAGTTTAAATACGATTTGAAGCATGTTTTTTTTTGGGGGGGGGGCAGAGCTTTGTGACGTCACATTTGAGGGGGGGGGTCTGACTTTTCGTGACGATGTATGACGAGGGGGGGGAGGTTTGAGAAATGTGACGTCACATCAAAATGCGCAACTTTAAATAAATGTAGACAACACGTTCTACTTAATTAAATAGACTTTTTTAATAAAAGTTTCCTCCTAATTAAATACGCACTACAATGACAATAGTTATTTTCAAAATGGAAATGTTTTTTTTTTTGGGGGGGGGGGGGGCAGAGCTTTGTGACGTCATATTTGAGGGGGGGTGGGGTCTGACTTTTCGTGACGCCGTGTGACGAAGTGGGGGGGGGAGGGGTCAAAAATCCTCCAAAATCGCCCAAAATCGCGTGACGTCATTTATGGGCGGGCCCCTCTGGGCGGGCCCCTCCCTTATGGGGTCAGCTCACATCGCCTTCTCCGTCTCGTCCGCCAGAGGGCGACGGTGCAGCGCTGATCCGCAAACCTCAAGGCCACACGAGTTCGATTCCCCATCGCGGCTAACAAACCCGAGCCGCTGTGTGTACACGTGAAGCCGTACGGATTACGACGCATTTGTTGTGCAGGGAAATTGAGTGAAAAAAACACTAAAATAATGGTTGTGATTTAAAGCGTTCGTGAAGTCGCGTGGAAGGGAAATAATAAAAGTATAAAACAATAAAAACGTTCTCACGACGTTTCGACTGCAACACAGAAAATTAGAAAAAAACTTTTTAAAAAATAAATTTCTATTTTTTTTTCTTGCCGTGGATTTCAGAACATTTGAAAAAAACTTAAAAAAAAAAAATTTCAAAAAACTTTTTTCAAATTTTCTTGCTGTGGATTTCAGAACATTTCAAAAAAACTTTTTAAAAAAATGTTTCAAAAAACTTTTTTCAAATTTTCTTGCTGTGGATTTCAGAACATTTGAAAAAAACTTTTTAAAAAAATGTTTCAAAAAACTTTTTTCAAATTTTCTTGCTGTGGATTTCAGAACATTTGAAAAAAATATATTTTAAATTTGTTTTCAAATTTTCTCGCTGTGGATTTCACACCTGATGATGATTGCTCGTGTTGCTACACGAGTTCGATTCCCCATCGCGGCCAATAAAACCCGAGCCGCTGTGTGTACACGTGAAGCCGTACGGATTACGACGCATTTGTTGTGCAGGGAAATTGAGTGAAAAAAAACACTAAAATAATGGTTGTGATTTAAAGCTTTCGTGAAGTCGCGTGGAAGGGAAATTAGAAAATAATTAAAGTATAAAACAATAGAAACATTCTCACGACGTTTCGACTGCAACACAGAAAATTTGAAAAAAAAACTTTAAAAAAAAAATGCTAAATTTTTTTTTTTAAACTTTTTTTCTAATGTTCTTGCTTGTGAATTTCATAACATTTGATAAATACTTTTTCATTTTTTTTTCTAAATTTTTTGCTGTGGATTTCACACCTGATGATGATTGCTTGTGTTGCAGTCGAAACGTCGTGAGAATTTTCTTTCTTTTCCTTCCACGTGACTTTACCGAAAGAAGCAAGAATTTAAAAGCAAATATAGTTTGTGATCTATTTGTTTGTGTTTCTGCCTTGCGATGGGTGGCGGATTTTGTGCCCCTTAATCTCGGGCGACACGGGGGCTGAACGATTTGGGGAAAAATATGTCATTGAGGTTTTTCTGACACAGATAGTGCGATTTGATTTGCGATAAAAAAATGGAAGTCAAGCTTCAGTTCAATATTCACTGCGTAAGAGATTCAAAACATGTGATGGAGCATTGCCACGTGATACCATCAAAATATGCATTGCTCTGTATGTTATAATACTCACCCACACTCACCCACACTCACACACACTCACCCACACTCACTCAAACTCATCCATACTTACCCACACTCACTCACCCACACTCACT
>NC_136342.1:3158354-3228012 GCF_964198595.1 Lampetra fluviatilis | reverse complement strand
CTACCCGATACCCGGCTACCCGTACCCAGCCGGGTACGGGTAGCCGGCGAATGAGCCCACGTCTGACCGAGACCGATTACTAAGCGACTGACTGACTGAGCACGTGGCGCTTACAAACAAAAATGGCACGGAAGGGGAAATTGGCTGCGGCCGTGTTTGATCGTCACCCGAGTTTGTGTTCGTGACCAGATTAAAAAAATGTTGTGAATTTTTGTGTCGGAACCCGATTTGGTCGTAGTCAGAAGCGTTCTTGACCAGAGGTTCTACTGTATAGTTTCCGCGATGTTGCGATTGGCCACCGTCCTTGGGACCATCAGCTCAGCCTGTGTGAGTCTAACTCAGTCAATGTAAGTCTGTGGGTCTCTATGTGAGTCTTTGGGTCTCTGTGTGAGCCTATGGGTCTCTGTCATTCGATGGGTCTCTGTGCGAGTCTGTGAGTCTGCATGCGAGTCTGTGGGTCTCTATGTGAGTCTACAGGTCTCTGTGTGAGCCTATGGGTCTCTGTCATTTCATGGGTCTCTGTGCGAGTCTGTGAGTCTGCATGCGAGTCTGCGGGTCTCTATGTGAGTCTTTGGGTCTCTACGTGAGTCTACGGGTCTCTGTGTGAGCCTATGGGTCTCTGTGTGAGCCTATGGGTCTCTGTGTGAGCCTTTGGGTCTCTACGTGAGTCTGTGGGTCTCTTTGTGAGTCTGTGGGTCTCTACGTGTGCTTATGGGTCTCTGTCATTCCATGGGTCTCTGTGCGAGTCACTTGCGACCGAGCTCAGACCATCAAATCTCTACACTTGGGGAACTCCGTTTCAGAATCAGAATTTTTCTATATTTTTAAATCCTTTATATTAAGTTCGCTTGCTTGCTTAGGACCGTGCAAATCTTTCGGTCGTTTTTTAACCCACTTCCCGTGATCCAATCGAGCTGACATTTTGCACACAGACTCGTTGTGCGTGACAATGCAAAATTCAAAAATTTTACACTTTTTAGGGAATTTTTTTAAATATTTAATTACCAATTGCTTAATGCTGCCAGACAATCATCTGACCCATAGGTGGCAGCCATCTCAAGCCAGAGGACGAGAGGACTCTAGCCGCCCCGATGCCACGCATATAAAGGATTTATAGTGAAAAACTTTGTTTTTACGGGTTAATTTTTTCTTCATTCCTTTCTTTCCTCTTTTTTTTTCCCGGCAGCGAGCGGCACGGCCCGGAAGCTGCCGGCGTGGGACATCAAGGGCCGCCTGGGCTTGATGGAGGCCAACTGGAGCCAGGACCAGGCGCGCATCAAGATGCTGGAGCAGATGGTGGGCGAGCTGGAGGGGGTGCGTGTCCTGCGGGAGCGCGAGACGTCAGTCAGCAGCGAGCAGGTGTCGCGTCTCCAGTCGGAGCTCAGGTGAGCGACGCGTCGGTGAGGTGTGTGACGCCTCATGTCGGAGAGGTGTGACGCCTCCAGTCGGAGCTCGGGTGAGAGACGTGTCGGTGAGGTGTGTGACCCCTCCTGTCGGTGAGGTGTGACGCCTCCAGTCGGAGCTCAGGTGAGCGACGCGTTGGTGAGGTGTGTGACGCCTCATGTCGGTGAGGTGTGACGCCTCCAGTCGGAGCTCGGGTGAGAGACGTGTCGGTGAGGTGTGTGACGCCTCATGTCGGTGAGGTGTGACGCCTCCAGTCGGAGCTCAGGTGAGCGACGCATCGGTGAGGTGTGTGACGCCTCATGTCGGTGAGGTGTGAGGCCTCCAGTCGGAGCTCGGGTGAGAGACGTGTCGGTGAGGTGTGTGACGCCTCCACTCGGAGCTCAGGTGAGCGACGCGTCGGTGAGGTGTGACTCCTCCTGTCGGAGCTCGGGCGAGCGACGCGTCGGTGAGGTGTGACTCCTCCTGTCGGAGCTCGGGTGAGAGACGTGGCGGTGAGGTGTGACGTCTCCTGTCGGAGCTCGGGTGAGAGACGTGTCGGTGAGGTGTGTGACGCCTCATGTCGGTGAGGTGTGACGCCTCCAGTCGGAGCTCGGGTGAGAGAAGTGTCGGTGAGGTGTGTGACGCCTCATGTCGGTGAGGTGTGACGCCTCCAGTCGGAGCTCGGGTGAGAGACGTGTTGGTGAGGTGTGTGACGCCTCCAGTCGGAGCTCGGGTGAGAGACGTGTCAGTGAGGTGTGTGACGCCTCATGTCGGTGAGGTGTGACGCCTCCAGTCGGAGCTCGGGTAAGAGACGTGTCGGTGAGGTGTGACGCCTCCTGTCGGAGCTCGGGTGAGCGGCGTGTCGGTGAGGTGTGACGCCTCTTGTCGGAGCTCGGGTGAGAGACGTGGCGGTGAGGTGTGACGCCTCCTGTCGGAGCTCGGGTGAGCGACGTGTCGGTGAGGTGTGACGCCTCCTGTCGGAGCTCAGGTGAGCGGCGTGTCGGTGAGGTGTGACGCCTCCAGTCGGAGCTCAGGTGAGCGACGCGGCGGTGAGGTGTGTGACGCCTCCACTCGGAGCTCGGGTGAGCGACGTGTCGGTGAGGTGTGTGACGCCTCCACTCGGAGCTCGGGTGAGCGACGTGGCGGTGAGGTGTGACGCCTCCTGTCGGAGCTCGGGTGAGCGACGTGTCGGTGAGGTGTGTGACGCCTCCACTCGGAGCTCGGGTGAGCGACGTGGCGGTGAGGTGTGACGCCTCCTGTCGGAGCTCGGGTGAGCGACGTGTCGGTGAGGTGTGTGACGCCTCCACTCGGAGCTCGGGTGAGCGACGTGGCGGTGAGGTGTGACGCCTCCTGTCGGAGCTCGGGTGAGCGACGTGTCGGTGAGGTGTGTGACGTCTCCACTCGGAGCTCGGGTGAGCGACGTGGCGGTGAGGTGTGACGCCTCCTGTCGGTGCTCGGGTGAGCGACGTGTCGGTGAGGTGTGTGACGCCTCCACTCGGAGCTCGGGTGAGCGACGTGTCGGTGAGGTGTGACGCCTCCTGTCGGAGCTCGGGTGAGTGACGTGGCGGTGAGTGACGTGGCGGTGAGCGACGTGGCGGTGAGCGACGTGGCGGTGAGCGACGTGGCGGTGAGGTGTGACGCCTCCTGTCGGAGCTCGGGTGAGAGACGTGTCGGTGAGGTGTGTGACGCCTCCACTCGGAGCTCGGGTGAGCGGCGTGTCGGTGAGCGGCCCCCGTGCGTGTGTGTGCGTGTGTGTGCGCGCGCGCAGCAAGACGGAGACGGAGGTGGCGCCCCTCCGCCGTCAGGTGCAGGAGCTCACCGAGGAGCTGTCGGCAGCAGCGCGGGCTCGGCAGCGCGCCGAGCGTGACCTGGAGGCCCGTGACGCCGAGAACGCCGAGCTGCGGCGCTCCGTGGCCGAGGCGTCGGCGCTGCGCCTCGCCATGACGACGCAGATCGACGTCGCCGAGGTGTGGGGCGCAGTGGGAGCGGGCTGGGTGGGCTGGGTGGGCTGGGAGCAGAGGTCGCAACCGGGTTTTGATTCCTTACCCGTACCCGGCCGCACCAGGGTCGCAAATGGGTACCCGTACCCTGCCCGGCTACCCGTACCCGGCCACCCGTACCCGGCCGGGTATCGGGTACGGGTATCGGGTATCTGATTGCGACCTCTGGGATGAAGCCATGTTGCAGGCGCGGGTGGGTTGATTCTAGATCTTGAATTGTGAGAAGAGACAAGACGTTGGCAAATGAGTGACAAACGGTGACTCACCAGTGACTTACGGCCTACCCGTAACCGGCCGCACCAGGGTCGCAAACGGGTACCCGTACCCGGCTGGGTACGGGTAGCCGGGTATCGGGTAGGGTACGGGTATCGGGTACCCGGTTGCGACCTCTGGCTGGGAGGTGTTTGGCGCCTTGAGGTCGCGGGTTCCAGCCGCGGCGGCGAGCTGTCATTCGGGGGCACAGCGTTGCAATAAAAACTAGAAACATTGTTTTTCATTTCGATTGAAAGCTGTTCGTGACTGCAGGGACTCATCTTCTCGGTTCTTTCGGTAAAGTCACGTGGAAGGGAAATACACATTTATAAATAACGCGATCTAACCCAAAAAACTTTAGTATGAATAATATTGGTCGCGAAAGCCGACGTGTTAAACTACATTTTTCTTTAAAAACTCAAGTGTACCTGGCCTGGCACAAGCGCCGTGGTGATATCACCGCGACTGTTGTTGTTGTTGTTGATGCTGCTGTTGTTGCTGTTTTTGTTTATGCTGTTGTTGTTCATGCTGTTGTTGCTATTTATACTGTTGTTGATGCTGCTGATCTTGTTTTTGCTGCTGTTTTTCCTGTTTTATGTTGCTGTTGTTGAGTTTGTTGATGTTGCGATTGATGCTGCTGTTGATGCGGTTTCTGTTGTTACTGTTGTTGATGCTGTTGTTGTTGATGCTGTTGATGTTGTTTATGCTGTTGACGCTGCTGCTGTTGTTTATGCTGTTGATGCGGTTTCTGTTACTGTTGTTGATGCTTCTGCTGTCGACGCTGCTGCTGTTGTTGTTGATGCTGTTGACGCTGCTGCTGTTGTTGTTGATGCTGTTGACGCTGCTGCTGTTGATGTTGTTGACGCTGCTGCTGTTGATGTTTATGCTGTTGATGCTGCTGTTGATGCTGCTGTTGATGCTGCTGCTGTTGATGTTTATGCTGTCGACGCTGCTGCTGTTGTTGTTTATGCTGCTGTTGACGCTGCTGCTGTTGATGTTGTCGACGCTGTTGCTGTTGTTGTTTATGCTGCTGTTGACGCTGCTGCTGTTGATGCTGTTGACGCTGCTGTTGTTGTTGACGCTGTCGACGCTGCTGTTGACGCTGCTACACCGACGCTGCCGTCGCCAGTGCCGCCTGCGTGAGCGCGAGTCGGCGCTGCGGGAGGCCGGCGAGCGAGAGGCGGCGCTGGTGGCGGAGATGGCGGCCCTGAGCGCCAGCATCGAGGAGCAGGGCCGGACGCTGCAGAAGTACGAGACGGAGCGGCGCTACCTGCACAACCTCGTGCAGGAGCTGAAGGTGACGGCGGGGGCGGAGGGGGGGGGGGGTTCGGCGGGGGGGGGCGGCGCTTGCTGGCGGAAAAAACTCGCGTCGATTCGATGACTACCACCAGCGTCCTGTACGCCAGGCGAGGTCGTTAACATTTCATAGCCACCGTGATGATGATGATAAGACTCGAACCCAGGGTCTTAGTGATGGTGGGTCAGTGTCTCTAACAAGGCCATTGTGAAGCCACTCCTACGAGAGAGACACCCAGACCCAGGGCTTGAACCCAGGGTCTTAGTGGTGGTGGGTCAGTGTCTCTAACACGGCCATTGTGAAGCCACTCCTACGAGAGAGACACCCAGACCCAGGGCTTGAACCCAGGGTCTTAGTGATGGTGGGTCAGTGTCTCTAACACGGCCATTGTGAAGCCACTCCTACGAGAGAGACACCCAGACCCAGGGCTTGAACCCAGGGTCTTAGTGATGGTGGGTCAGTGTCTCTAACACGGCCATTGTGAAGCCACTCCTACGAGAGAGACACCCAGACCCAGGGCTTGAACCCAGGGTCTTAGTGATGGTGGGTTAGTGTCTCTAACACGGCCATTGTGAAGCCACTCCTACGAGAGAGACACCCAGACCCAGGGCTTGAACCCAGGGTCTTAGTGATGGTGGGTCAGTGTCTCTAACACGGCCATTGTGAAGCCACTCCTACGAGAGAGACACCCAGACCCAGGGCTTGAACCCAGGGTCTTAGTGATGGTGGGTTAGTGTCTCTAACACGGCCATTGTGAAGCCACTCCTACGAGAGAGACACCCAGACCCAGGGCTTGAACCCAGGGTCTTAGTGATGGTGGGTCAGTGTCTCTAACACGGCCATTGTGAAGCCAATCCTACGAGAGAGACACCCAGACCCAGGGCTTCAACCCAGGGTCTTAGTGATGGTGGGTCAGTGTCTCTAACACGGCCATTGTGAAGCCACTCCTACGAGAGAGACACCCAGACCCAGGGCTTGAACCCAGGGTCTTAGTGATGGTGGGTCAGTGTCTCTAACACGGCCATTGTGAAGCCAATCCTACGAGAGAGACACCCAGACCCAGGGCTTCAACCCAGGGTCTTAGTGATGGTGGGTCAGTGTCTCTAACACGGCCATTGTGAACCCACTCCTACGAGAGAAACACCCAGACCCAGGGCTTGAACCCAGGGTCTTAGTGGTGCTGGTTCAGTGTCTCTAACACGGCCATTGTGAACCCCTCCTACGAGAGAAACACCCAGACCCAGGGCTTGAACCCAGGACCTTAGTGGTGCTGGGTCAGTGTCTCTAACAAGGCCATTGTGAATCTTCCTACGAGAGAGACACCCAGACCCAGGGTCTTAGTGGTGATGGGTCAGTGTCTTTAACACGGTCATTGTGAATCCCCCTACGAGAGAGACACCCAGACCCAGGGCTTGAACCCAGGGTCTTAGTGGTGGTGGGTCAGTGTCTCTAACATGGCCATTGTGAACCCAGTCCTGTAAATGTAGATGCCACTGGTTATTGACGTTCTGCTGTAGATGCCACTGGTTCTTGACGTTCTGCAGACGCAGATGCCACCGCCGCCATCTATTGCGCGGGGCGGTCGACCTTGCGGCTCTCGGTCCGAACGGGCAACTGGACGTACGTTGACGGGCCTTGTTCGTACCTCTGAAAGTTCGTAATTCGGAGTCTCTGCCCTGCCTCCCACCCCGCTACATCCGCGACGCGCAGGGCAACATCCGGGTGTTTTGCCGCGTGCGTCCCCTCCTCGGCAACGAGGTGACCAAGTCTGCGGAGCACATCTGCTTCCCCAGCATGGACGACTCCGGCATCGCCCTCGTCAAGCAGGAGGAGGTGACCCGCAAGCCCTCACCTCGTCGCAAACATCCGCCACCCTGTAGCCTTAGCAGACTGTTTGGGGCAAGCGCTGTTAGCGAGTAGCCTTAACAGACTTCTTCTTGGTTCTTTCGGTAAAGTCACGTAGAAGGGAAATAATAAAAAAATTTACCCGTAAAAACAAAGTTTTTCACTATAAATCCTTTATATGCGTGTTCAATGGGCCACAACCCAGCCCACATTGGTCTTTGAAACGGGCGGCTAGAGTCCTCTCGTCCTCTGGCTTGAGATGGCTGCCACCTATGGGTCAGATGATTGCCTGCCACCATTAAGCAATTGGTAATTAAATATAAAAAAAAAATTACCTAAAAAGTGTAAAATTTTTGAAATGTTTTTTTCACGAAAAGAAATTGTCACGCACAACGAGTCTGTGTGCAAAATGTCAGCTCGATTGGATCACGGGAAGTGGGTTAAAAAATGACCGAAAGATTTGCACGGTCGTAAACGCGCAAGCAAGCAAGCGAGTGAACTTAATATAAAGGATTTAAAAACATAATAAAATACTTATTTTTTTATGTTTTATTTTTCTTATTTCCCTTCTACGTGACTTTACCGAAAGAACCAAGAAGGTGAATCCCTGCAGTCACGAAAGCTTTAAATCGAAATTTAATTTTATAATGTTTTATTTTTATTATTTTACTACTTCCCTTCTACGTGATAATAAAATAAACTAATAATAAAATAATTTTATTATGTTTTATTTTTTTTCATTTTATTATTTCCCTTCTACGTGATGACTTTACCGAAAGAACCAAGAAGGTGAATCCCTGCAGTCACGAAAGCTTTAAATCGAAATCAAAACAACTGATTTACGCGGCGACCGGAGCGTCGTCGGCGCCGCCGCCGCGTTTGACTGCTTGCGCCGCCTCGCGTGTCCCCCAGTCGCACACGGGTCGCGGGGAGTCGAAGCCGCTGCGCTACGAGTTTTCCTTCGACAAGGTGTTCCAGCCGAGCTGCTCGCAGGGCGACGTCTTCCAGGAGATCTCGCAGCTCGTGCAGGTTGGCCCGCTCGCTCGATCGCTAGCTCACTCACTCGCTCGCTCACTCGCTCACTCATTCTCTCGCTCACTCATTCTCTCGCTCACTTTCTCGCTCGCTCACTCGCTCGCTAGCTCACTCGCTAGCTCACTCGCTAGCTCGCTCACTCTCTCGCTCACTCATTCTCTCGCTCACTTTCTCGCTCGCTAGCTCACTCGCTAGCTCACTCGCTAGCTCGCTCACTCTCTTGCTCACTCATTCTCTCGCTCACTTTCTCGCTCGCTCACTCGCTCGCTAGCTCACTCGCTAGCTCGCTCACTCTCTCGCTCACTCATTCTCTCGCTCACTTTCTCGCTCGCTCGCTCATTCTCTCGCTCACTTTCTCGCTCGCTAGCTCACTCGCTAGCTCACTCGCTAGCTCGCTCACTCTCTCGCTCACTCATTCTCTCGCTCACTTTCTCGCTCGCTCGCTAGCTCACTCGCTAGCTCACTCGCTAGCTCGCTCACTCTCTCGCTCACTCATTCTCTCGCTCACTTTCTCGCTCGCTCACTCGCTAGCTCACTCTCGCTCACTCTCTCGCTCGCTCATTCTCTCGCTCACTCGCTCACTTGCTCGCTCGCTCATTCTCTCGTTCGCTCGTTCTCTCTCGCTCGCTCATTCTCTCACTCGCTCATTCTCTCGCTCGCTCGTTCTCTCTCACTCCCTCACTCGCTCGCTCATTTTCTCGCTCGCTCCCTCACTCTCTCACTCGTTCATTCTCTCTCACTTTCTCGCTCGCTCGCTTGCTCATTCTCTCTTGCTTACCCCTCACCCTGACCGCTCGATAACAAGAACAACCCCCTAGCATGTCGCTAGCCCTCATCCCCCTCGCCCTCATCCCCCTTTCCCTCAACAACAGCCCCCTAGCATGTCGCTAACCTCTCAACCCCCTCTCCCACACGGAGTGATTTGCCGCCCTGACGCGTGCTGTCGTCTCCAATGGTGACGACGACGATGATGACGACAATGACGATGACGACGATGGTGATGATGACGATGAGGATGATGATGACGATGATGATAACGACAGTGATGACGACGACGATGACAGTGATGGTGACGACGATGATGACGATGATGATGACAGTGATGATAACGACTGATGACGATGATGACGACAGTGATGGTGACGATGATGATAATGACGATGAGGATGATGATGATAACGACTGATGATGATGACGATGATGACAGTGATGGTGACGACAACGATGATGACGATGATGACAGTGATGGTGACGACGACGACGATGATGACAATGATGATAACGACTGATGAATGACGACGACGACAGTGATGATGACGATGAGGATGATGATGATAACGACTGATGATGACGACGATGACGACGATGATGGTGATAATGACGATGAGGAGAATGATAACTGATGATGATGATAACGACAATGATGACGACGACAGTGACGATGACGATGGCGATAATGACGATGACGATGATGACGATGACGAAAGTGATGACTAAGATGATGATGACGACGACGATGATGACGATGGCGATAATGACGATGACGAAAGTGATGACTAAGATGATGATGACGACGACGATGATGACGATGGCGATAATGACGATGACGAAAGTGATGACTAAGATGATGATGACGACGACGATGATGGCGATGGCGATAATGACGATGACGAAAGTGATGACCAAGATGATGATGACGGCCGTGACGAAGATCTAAACCTCCGCACCCCCCCCCACCCCCCCCCGCCCCGCCCCGCAGTCTGCGCTGGACGGCTACAACGTGAGCATCTTTGCCTACGGCCAGACCGGCAGCGGCAAGACGTTCACCATGGAAGGGCCCGACGAAGCCGACTTCTCTCCGCACACCGAGGGCGTCATCCCACGCGCCGTCAAGCAGATCTTCTCCGCCGCTCGCCAGCTCGAGCCCAAGGGCTGGAACGTAAGGCGCGGGGGGTGTGGGTCGTGTGTGGGGGTGTTGTGGGGGTGCGTGGGGGTGCGTGGGGGTGTGTGGGTCGTGTGTGTGGGTCGTGTGTGGGGGGTGTGTGGGGGTGTGTGGGGGTGTGTGGGTGTGTGTGGGTGTGTGTGTGGGTGTGGGGGTGTGTGTGTGGGGGTGTGTGTGTGGGGGTGTGTGTGGGGGTGTGTGGGGGTGTGTGTGTGAGCGTGTGATGTTGGGGGTGTGTGGGCGCGTGTGAGGTTGTGTGTGGGGGAGGTGTGGGGTGAGGGCGTGTGTGTGTGTGTGTGAGCGTGTGATGTCGGGGGTGTGTGTGTGTGAGTGTGTGTGTGAGCGTGTGTTTGATGTTGGGGGTGTGTGGGCGCGTGTGAGGTTGTGTGTGTGAGCGTGTGTGGTGAGGTTGTATGCGCGAGCGTGTGATGTTGTGTGTGTGTGAGCGTGTGTGTGAGTGTGTGAGCGTGTGATGTTGTGTGTGTGTGATGTGCGTGTGTGTGTGTGATGTTGTGTGCGTGTGAGCACGTGCGAGGTTTGTGTCTCTATCCGTGCGCCATCTCGTGAGCGAGCCCCGTGTCTCGCAAGTGCGCCGTCTCTAACGCGTGCGTGAGGTTCTGTGTGTGAGCTTGTGGGGTGAGGGTGTGTGTGTGTGATGTTGTGTGTGTGTGAGTGTGTGTGTGAGCGTGTGATGTGTGTGTGTGAGCGTGTGATGTTGTGCGTGTGTGTGTGTGAGCGTGTGATGTTGTGCGTGTGTGTGTGAGCGTGTGATGTTGTGCGTGTGTGTGTGAGCGTGTGATGTGAGTGTGTGTGTGAGCTCTGTGATGTGTGTGTGTGTGAGTGTGTGTGTGAGCTCTGTGATGTGCGTGTGTGAGCGTGTAATGTTGTGTGTGTGTGATGTTGTGTGTGTGTGAGCGTGTGATGTTGTGTGTGTGTGTGTGATGTTGTGCGTGTGTGTGTGAGCGTGTGATGTGAGTGTGTGTGTGAGCTCTGTGATGTGTGTGTGTGTGAGTGTGTGTGTGAGCTCTGTGATGTGCGTGTGTGAGCGTGTAATGTTGTGTGTGTGTGATGTTGTGTGTGTGTGAGCGTGTGATGTTGTGTGTGTGTGTGTGATGTTGTGCGTGTGTGTGTGAGCGTGTGATGTGAGTGTGTGTGTGAGCTCTGTGATGTGTGTGTGTGTGAGTGTGTGTGTGAGCTTTGTGATGTGCGTGTGTGAGCGTGTAATGTTGTGTGTGTGTGATGTTGTGTGTGTGTGAGCGTGTGATGTTGTGTGTGTGTGTGTGATGTTGTGCGTGTGTGTGTGAGCGTGTGATGTTGTGCGTGTGTGTGCGAGCGTGTGATGTTGTGTGTGTGCGTGTGTGAGTGTGCGTGTGTGTGAGCGTGTGATGTTGTGCGTGTGTGAGTGTGCGTGTGTGTGAGCCTGTGATGTTGTGTGTGAGCGTGTGATGTTGTGTGTGTGCGTGTGAGCATGTGCGAGGTTTGTGTCTCCATCCGTGCGCCACCTCGTGAGCGAGCCCCGTGTCTCGCAAGTGCGCCGTCTCTAACGCGTGTGTGAGGTTCTGTGTGTGAGCTTGTGGAGCGTGTGGGGTGTGCGTGTGTGTGTGTGTGAGCGTGTGATGTGTGTGTGTGTGAGCGTGTGATGTGTGTGTGTGTGAGCTTGTGATGTTGTGTGTGTGAGTGTGTGATGTTGTGTGTGTGTGTGTGTGTATGAGCGTGTGATGTTGTGTGTGGGCGTGTGTGTGAGTGTGTGTGCGAGCGTGTGATGTTGTGTGCGAGCGTGTGTGTGCGAGCGTGTGATGTGCGTGTGATGTTGTGCGTGTGTGTGTGAGCGTGTGATGTTGTGCGTGTGTGTGTGTGAGCGTGTGATGTTGTGCGTGTGTGTGTGTGAGCGTGTGATGTTGTGTGTGTGTGTGATGTGCCTCTGTGTGTGTGATGTTGTGCGTGTGCGCACGTGCGAGGTTTGTGTCTCCATCCGTGCGCCATCTCGTGAGCAAGTGCGCCGTCTCTAACGCGTGTGCGCGCCGCCCCACAGTACACGTTCCGGGCCTCCTTCATCGAGATCTACAACGAGAACCTGCGGGACCTGCTAGCGGGGCCGCGCGCCGGCAAGTCCCAGCCGCTGGAGATCAAGCAGGCGCCCATCAAGGGGAGCGGCAGTAGCGCCGCCACCACCACCGCCCAGCTCACAGTCACCAACCTGCTGTACACCCCCGTCACCTCCGAGACAGAGGTTCGTGCGTGCGTGCGTGGGTGGGTGGGTGGGTGCGTGTGCACGAGTGAAAACGGGGCGCGGTAGTGTAGCGCTCATAATGCACGTTTTATTTTTTTGGGGGTTGGATCGTGTACATTTTACGCTATCTTACGCGTAAAATTTACTAACCCTAAAAGAACCTTATTACGTCTTCTTCTTGGTTCTTTCGGTAAAGTCACGTAGAAGGGAAATAATAAAAATAAAACATAATAAAATACAATTCTCACGATGTTTCGGCCACAACGCAAGCAGCCGTCCAGGTCTGTCGGAAAGACAGACCTGTTCTTCACCTGAGGACGGCTGCTTGCGTTGTGGCCGAAACGTCGTGAGAATTATTAATTATGTTTAATTTTTATTATTTGATTATTTCTACTTTACCGAAAGAACCAAGAAGATGAATCCCTGCAGTCACGAAAGCTTTAAATCGAAATGTAACCTGCATTATGGATTTAATTTGGTCTCCAGAAGCCGACGTGGTAGCGTAGCAGTCAGCGCTACGCCGCGCTACGAACCCGGCGACCCGAGGTCAAGTCCCACTCACGGCCGACGCCGGTGCCTCCCCTAGGTCGACTCGGCCTCAAATGAGTACCCGGTGCGGTGTGCGGTAAACATCGCCACCGGGGAGACAGCAGCGGCCGGGCGTGGTTGCTGGCCCACCCGGCCCCTCGTGTGCCACAGTGCCGGTAGCCTTCACAGTCGCCGCTACTCGCTAACGGCACTTGCCCCAACAGTCTGTTACAGGCTACACGGGGGGTCTTTGTATTTGTTGTGTGGTGGTGCAGCGGGGGGGGGGGGGGGATCTCTGTCTTGTGTTTTGTGTGTGCGTCTGGCCTGCCCACACCGTCACCTGGTGGCGAATGGCCGCTATTGGTATTGGTGCGTGAGCATTGTGTGTGCGCGTTCGTGTGTTAGGGGCTGTTCTTGCGCGCTGTGCTGTCGTGCTGTTGCGAGTTGACGCACGCTGTGCCGCCGTGCTACCGTGTCGCTGTGACACGCTGCTGTGTTCGCGTACTTCAGCGCTAGCATGCTGCAGTAGCGCTAGCGTGCTGCGGTAGCGCTAGCGTGCGATGTGACCTCTCGTTGCCCCCCCCCCCCCCCCCCCACCAGCTGGAGCGCCTGCTGCTGATCGCCAAGGGCAACCGCTCGGTGGCGTCCACCGCCGCCAACAACCGCTCGTCGCGCAGCCACAGCGTCTTCCAGCTGCACATCCGCGGCAGCAACGACGCGACGGGGCAGCAGTTCACGTGTAGGAGCACACGCAGCAACGCACTCACGCAGCACACGCGCGCAGCAATGCACACGCACACGCCCCAATGCAGACACGCACACGCACGAACCCACGCACACACACGCACGCACCAACGCGCACACGCACGAACCCACGCACACACACGCGCGTAGCAACGCACACACACACGAACCCACGCACGCACACACCCACGCCCCAACGCACGCGCACCCACGCACACACGCACCAACGCACTCACGCACACACCCACGCACCAATGCACGCACACACACACCAACGCACGCACGCACACACCCACCCACACACCCTCGCACCAACGCACGCACACACGCACCCACGCACCAACACACGCACACACCCACGCACGCACCCAAAGGCCCCCTGTGTAGCCTCAACAGACTGTAGGGGCAAGTGCTGTTAGCGAGCACCTATGAAGGCCGGCTCGGCACACGAGGGGGTGGGTGGCCAGCACCACGCCCGACCGCCTTTGTCTCCCTAGTGGCGATGTTTACACACCGCACCAGGTACAAATTTGAGGCCGAGTCGACCTAGGGGAGGCCCAGGACCGGTTCAGATAATCGTCACCGGTGTTGGACGCGAGCGGGAATCGAATTCCGATTGCCGGGTTTATAGCGCAGCGTGCTAACCGCGACCCACCCACTCATTCACCCACTCATTCTCACACTCATTCTCACACTCATTCTCACACTCACCCACTCATTCATCCACTCACCCACTCATGAATCCACTCACCCACTCATTCACCCGGGTTCATAGCGCAGCGTAGCGCTAACCGCGACCCACCCACTCATTCACCCACTCATTCACCCACTCATTCTCACACTCATTCTCACACTCATTCTCACACTCACCCACTCATTCATCCACTCACCCACTCATTAATCCACTCACCCACTCATTCACCCGGATTCGTAGCGCTACCGCTGCACCACCGCTCCTCACGCACGCACAGAGGTGTCTCCCCGTGTGCTCCCCTCCTCCCCCCCCCCCGTGTCTCCCACTGCTGTCTCCATGTCGTCGTCCCCCCCGTGTCTCCCACTTACGTACCCCGTGTCCTCCTGTCTCCCCCGTGTCCCCCCACCCACCCAATCCACGTGTAGCCTGTAGCAGACTGCTGGGGCAAGTGCCGTTGGCGAGTTGCGGCGCCTACGGAAGGCCGGCACTGTGGCACGGGGGGGGGGGGGGGGGGGGCGGTGGTTACCACCGGGAAGACAAAGGCGGCCGGGACGCCTTTGTCTCCCCACCCCCTCGCGTGCTGTGACCCCGGCCTTAATAGGTGCCTCCGTAACACCTTTCCCCAACGGTCTCTTAGAGGCTACGCGGGGGATCGGGGGATCTCTGTCTTTTGGTGCGTGCGTGCGCGTGGAGATCGGTGGTGCAGCGGTTAGCGCTACGCCGTGCTACGAACCCGGGTGAATGAGTGGGTGAGTGGATTAATGAGTGGGTGAGTGTGAGAATGAGTGTGAGAATGAGTGGGTGAATGCGTGGGAGAATGAGTGGATGATTGCGTGGGTGAATGAGTGGGTGAATGAGTGGGTGAATGAGTGGGTGGTTCGTGGTTAGCGCTACGCCGCGCTACGAACCCGTCGAGCCGCTCACGGCAAACACCGACAGTGACGATTTAATCTGAACCGGTCCTGGGTTCTCCCCTCAAAATGAGGGTCTGGTGCGGTGCGGAAACCGTCGCCAGTGGGGGAGACAAAGGCGGCCGGGCGTGGTTGCTTGCCGCACCCACCACCACCACCCCACGGTGTGCCACAGTGCCGGCCTTCACAGGTGCTGCTGCTGTTCGCCGACAGCACTCGCCCCTACGGCCTGTTGAAGGCTACACGGGGGATCTTTGTGCGAACTTGTGGATGCCTGTGTTCTGCGTGTTCACGTGTGCCCTGAGTGTTGACTTGTGCGTGCGTGCGCGCGCGCGCGTGTCCACGTGCGTGCAGCCCAGCTGAACCTGGTGGACCTGGCTGGCAGTGAGCGGCTGGACAAGTCGCAGTCGACGGGCGAGCGGCTCAAGGAGGCGCAGCACATCAACAGCAGCCTCACGAGCCTGGCGCTCGTCATCATGGCGCTGTCCAACAAGGTCCGTCGCCCCCGCCACCCCCAACACCCCCAACGCCCTCAACACCCTCGCCCTCAACACCCTCAACACCCCCAACACCCTCAACACCCTCAACACCCCCCAACGCCCCCAACGCCCCCAACGCCCTCAACACCCTCAACACCCTCAACGCCCCCAACGCCCCCAACGCCCTCAACACCCTCAACACCCTCAACACCCCCAACGCCCCCAACGCCCTCAACACCCTCAACACCCTCAACACCCTCAACACCCCCAACGCCCCCAACGCCCTCAACACCCTCAACACCCCCAACACCCCCAACGCCCTCAACACCCCCAACACCCCCAACGCCCCCAACGCCCCCAACGCCCCCAACGCCCTCAACACCTTCAACGCCCCCAACGCCCCCAACGCCCTCAACGCCCTCAACGCCCCCAACGCCCCCAACGCCCCCAACGCCCCCAACGCCCTCAACACCCTCAACACCCCCAACACCCCCAACGCCCCCAACGCCCCCAACGCCCCTAACGCCCTCAACACACTCAACACCCCCAACACCCCCAACGCCCTCAACACCCCCAACGCCCCCAACGCCCTCAACACCCTCAACACCCTCAACACCCCCAACGCCCTCAACACCCCCAACACCCTCAACACCCCCAACGCCCCCAACACCCTCAACACCCTCAACACCCCCAACGCCCTCAACACCCCCAACGCCCCCAACGCCCTCAACACCCTCAACACCCTCAACACCCTCAACGCCCCCAACGCCCTCAACACCCTCAACGCCCTCAACACCCTCAACACCCCCAACGCCCCCAACGCCCCCAACGCCCTCAACACCCCCAACGCCCTCAACACCCTCAACGCCCTCAACACCCTCAACGCCCCCAACGCCCTCAACACCCTCAACACCCCCAACACCCCCAACGCCCCCAACGCCCCCAACGCCCCTAACGCCCTCAACACACTCAACACCCCCAACACCCCCAACGCCCTCAACACCCCCAACGCCCCCAACGCCCTCAACACCCTCAACACCCTCAACACCCCCAACGCCCTCAACACCCCCAACACCCTCAACGCCCCCAACGCCCCCAACACCCTCAACACCCTCAACACCCCCAACGCCCTCAACACCCCCAACGCCCCCAACGCCCTCAACACCCTCAACACCCTCAACACCCTCAACGCCCCCAACGCCCTCAACACCCTCAACGCCCTCAACACCCTCAACACCCCCAACGCCCCCAACGCCCCCAACGCCCTCAACACCCCCAACGCCCTCAACACCCTCAACGCCCTCAACACCCTCAACGCCCCCAACGCCCTCAACACCCTCAACACCCTCAACACCCTCAACGCCCTCAACGCCCTCAACACCCTCAACACCCTCAACGCCCTCAACGCCCCCAACGCCCTCAACACCCTCAACACCCTCAACACCCTCAACGCCCCCAACACCCTCAACACCCTCAACACCCTCAACGCCCCCAACGCCCTCAACACCCTCAACACCCTCAACGCCCTCAACGCCCCCAACGCCCTCAACACCCTCAACACCCTCAACGCCCTCAACGCCCCCAACGCCCCCAACGCCCTCAACACCCTCAACGCCCTCAACGCCCTCAACGCCCCCAACGCCCTCAACGCCCTCAACACCCTCAACACCCTCAACACCCCCAACGCCCTCAACGCCCTCAACGCCCCCAACGCCCCCAACGCCCCCAACGCCCTCAACACCCTCAACGCCCCCAACGCCCTCAACACCCCCAACACCCCCAACACCCTCAACACCCTCAACACCCCCAACACCCTCAACACCCCCAACACCCCCAACACCCTCAACACCCCCAACGCCCCCAACACCCCCAACACCCTCAACACCCTCAACACCCTCAACACCCCCAACACCCCCAACACCCCCAACGCCCCCAACACCCCCAACGCCCTCAACGCCCCCAACGCCCCCAACGCCCCCAACGCCCCCAACACCCTCAACACCCCCAACACCCTCAACACCCCCAACACCCTCAACACCCCCAACACCCCCAACACCCTCAACACCCTCAACACCCTCAACACCCCCAACACCCTCAACACCCTCAACACCCTCAACACCCTCAACACCCCCAACACCCTCAACACCCCCAACACCCTCAACACCCCCAACACCCTCAACACCCTCAACACCCCCAACACCCTCAACACCCCCAACACCCTCAACACCCCCAACGCCCCCAACACCCTCAACACCCTCAACACCCTCA
Source organism: Lampetra fluviatilis (assembly GCF_964198595.1). Lineage (NCBI taxonomy): Eukaryota > Metazoa > Chordata > Hyperoartia > Petromyzontiformes > Petromyzontidae > Lampetra > Lampetra fluviatilis. The sequence goes on along the minus strand of NC_136342.1, from coordinate 3,210,404 downwards.
ACACCCCCAACACCCCCAACACCCCCAACACCCTCAACGCCCTCAACGCCCCCAACGCCCCCAACACCCTCAACACCCTCAACACCCTCAACACCCCCAACACCCCCAACACCCCCAACACCCTCAACACCCCCAACACCCCCAACGCCCTCAACGCCCCCAACACCCTCAACACCCTCAACACCCTCAACACCCCCAACACCCCCAACACCCCCAACACCCTCAACACCCTCAACACCCCCAACACCCTCAACACCCTCAACACCCTCAACACCCTCAACACCCCCAACACCCCCAACACCCTCAACACCCCCAACACCCTCAACACCCTCAACACCCTCAACACCCCCAACACCCTCAACACCCTCAACAACCCAACACCCTCAACACCCCCAACACCCTCAACACCCCCAACACCCTCAACACCCCCAACACCCTCAACACCCTCAACACCCCCAACACCCTCAACACCCCCAACACCCTCAACACCCTCAACACCCTCAACACCCCCAACACCCTCAACACCCTCAACACCCTCAACACCCCCAACACCCCCAACACCCTCAACACCCTCAACACCCTCAACACCCCCAACACCCTCAACACCCCCAACACCCTCAACACCCTCAACACCCTCAACACCCCCAACACCCCCAACACCCTCAACACCCTCAACACCCTCAACACCCCCAACACCCTCAACACCCTCAACACCCTCAACACCCCCAACACCCCCAACACCCTCAACACCCTCAAAACCCTCAACACCCTCAACACCCTCAACACCCCCAACACCCTCAACGCCCTCAACGCCCTCAACGCCCTCAACGCCCCCAACGCCCCCAACACCCTCAACACCCTCAACACCCCCAACACCCCCAACACCCTCAACACCCCCAACACCCCCAACACGCTCAACACCCCCAACACCCCCAACACCCTCAACACCCTCAACACCCTCAACACCCTCAACACCCCCAACACCCCCAACACCCTCAACACCCCCAACGCCCCCAACGCCCTCAACGCCCCCAACGCCCCCAACGCCCCCAACGCCCCCAACGCCCCCAACGCCCCCAACGCCCCCAACGCCCCCAACGCCCCCAACGCCCCCAACGCCCCCAACGCCCCCAACGCCCCCAACGCCCCCAACGCCCTCAACGCCCCCAACGCCCCCAACGCCCCCAACGCCCCCAACGCCCCCAACGCCCCCAACGCCCCCAACGCCCTCAACGCCCCCAACGCCCCCAACGCCCCCAACGCCCCCAACGCCCCCAACGCCCCCAACGCCCCCAACGCCCCCAACGCCCCCAACGCCCTCAACACCCTCAACACCCCCAACGCCCCCAACGCCCTCAACACCCTCAACACCCTCAACGCCCCCAACGCCCCCAACGCCCTCAACACCCTCAACACCCCCAACGCCCTCAACACCCTCAACACCCTCAACACCCCCAACGCCCCCAACACCCTCAACACCCTCAACACCCTCAACACCCCCAACGCCCCCAACGCCCTCAACACCCTCAACACCCCCAACACCCCCAACGCCCTCAACACCCCCAACACCCCCAACGCCCCCAACGCCCCCAACGCCCCCAACGCCCTCAACGCCTTCAACGCCCCCAACGCCCCCAACGCCCTCAACGCCCTCAACGCCCCCAACGCCCCCAACGCCCCCAACGCCCCCAACGCCCTCAACACCCTCAACACCCCCAACACCCCCAACGCCCCCAACGCCCCCAACGCCCCTAACGCCCTCAACACACTCAACACCCCCAACACCCCCAACGCCCTCAACACCCCCAACGCCCCCAACGCCCTCAACACCCTCAACACCCTCAACACCCCCAACGCCCTCAACACCCCCAACACCCTCAACACCCCCAACGCCCCCAACACCCTCAACACCCTCAACACCCCCAACGCCCTCAACACCCCCAACGCCCCCAACGCCCTCAACACCCTCAACACCCTCAACACCCTCAACGCCCCCAACGCCCTCAACACCCTCAACGCCCTCAACACCCTCAACACCCCCAACGCCCCCAACGCCCCCAACGCCCTCAACACCCCCAACGCCCTCAACACCCTCAACGCCCTCAACACCCTCAACGCCCCCAACGCCCTCAACACCCTCAACACCCCCAACACCCCCAACGCCCCCAACGCCCCCAACGCCCCTAACGCCCTCAACACACTCAACACCCCCAACACCCCCAACGCCCTCAACACCCCCAACGCCCCCAACGCCCTCAACACCCTCAACACCCTCAACACCCCCAACGCCCTCAACACCCCCAACACCCTCAACGCCCCCAACGCCCCCAACACCCTCAACACCCTCAACACCCCCAACGCCCTCAACACCCCCAACGCCCCCAACGCCCTCAACACCCTCAACACCCTCAACACCCTCAACGCCCCCAACGCCCTCAACACCCTCAACGCCCTCAACACCCTCAACACCCCCAACGCCCCCAACGCCCCCAACGCCCTCAACACCCCCAACGCCCTCAACACCCTCAACGCCCTCAACACCCTCAACGCCCCCAACGCCCTCAACACCCTCAACACCCTCAACACCCTCAACGCCCTCAACACCCTCAACACCCTCAACGCCCTCAACGCCCCCAACGCCCTCAACACCCTCAACACCCTCAACACCCTCAACGCCCCCAACACCCTCAACACCCTCAACACCCTCAACGCCCCCAACGCCCTCAACACCCTCAACACCCTCAACGCCCTCAACGCCCCCAACGCCCTCAACACCCTCAACACCCTCAACGCCCTCAACACCCCCAACGCCCCCAACGCCCTCAACACCCTCAACACCCTCAACACCCTCAACGCCCCCAACGCCCTCAACGCCCTCAACACCCTCAACACCCTCAACGCCCCCAACGCCCTCAACGCCCTCAACGCCCCCAACGCCCCCAACGCCCCCAACGCCCTCAACACCCTCAACGCCCCCAACGCCCTCAACACCCCCAACACCCTCAACACCCTCAACACCCCCAACACCCTCAACACCCCCAACACCCCCAACACCCTCAACACCCTCAACACCCTCAACACCCCCAACGCCCCCAACACCCCCAACACCCTCAACACCCTCAACACCCTCAACACCCCCAACACCCCCAACACCCCCAACGCCCCCAACACCCCCAACGCCCTCAACGCCCCCAACGCCCCCAACGCCCCCAACGCCCCCAACACCCTCAACACCCCCAACACCCTCAACACCCCCAACACCCTCAACACCCCCAACACCCCCAACACCCTCAACACCCTCAACACCCTCAACACCCCCAACACCCTCAACACCCTCAACACCCTCAACACCCTCAACACCCCCAACACCCTCAACACCCCCAACACCCTCAACACCCCCAACACCCTCAACACCCTCAACACCCCCAACACCCTCAACACCCCCAACACCCTCAACACCCCCAACGCCCCCAACACCCTCAACACCCTCAACACCCTCAACACCCCCAACACCCCCAACACCCCCAACGCCCTCAACGCCCTCAACGCCCCCAACGCCCCCAACACCCTCAACACCCTCAACACCCTCAACACCCCCAACACCCCCAACACCCCCAACACCCTCAACACCCCCAACACCCCCAACGCCCTCAACGCCCCCAACACCCTCAACACCCTCAACACCCTCAACACCCCCAACACCCCCAACACCCCCAACACCCTCAACACCCTCAACACCCCCAACACCCCCAACACCCTCAACACCCTCAACACCCTCAACACCCTCAACACCCCCAACACCCCCAACACCCTCAACACCCCCAACACCCTCAACACCCTCAACACCCTCAACACCCCCAACACCCTCAACACCCTCAACAACCCAACACCCTCAACACCCCCAACACCCTCAACACCCCCAACACCCTCAACACCCCCAACACCCTCAACACCCTCAACACCCCCAACACCCTCAACACCCTCAACACCCCCAACACCCTCAACACCCTCAACACCCCCAACACCCTCAACACCCTCAACACCCTCAACACCCCCAACACCCTCAACACCCTCAACACCCTCAACACCCCCAACACCCCCAACACCCTCAACACCCTCAACACCCTCAACACCCCCAACACCCTCAACACCCCCAACACCCTCAACACCCTCAACACCCTCAACACCCCCAACACCCCCAACACCCTCAACACCCTCAACACCCTCAACACCCCCAACACCCTCAACACCCTCAACACCCTCAACACCCCCAACACCCCCAACACCCTCAACACCCTCAAAACCCTCAACACCCTCAACACCCTCAACACCCCCAACACCCTCAACACCCTCAACGCCCTCAACGCCCTCAACGCCCCCAACGCCCCCAACACCCTCAACACCCTCAACACCCCCAACACCCCCAACACCCTCAACACCCCCAACACCCCCAACACGCTCAACACCCCCAACACCCCCAACACCCTCAACACCCTCAACACCCTCAACACCCCCAACACCCCCAACACCCTCAACGCCCCCAACGCCCCCAACGCCCTCAACGCCCCCAACGCCCCCAACGCCCCCAACGCCCCCAACGCCCCCAACGCCCCCAACGCCCCCAACGCCCCCAACGCCCCCAACGCCCCCAACGCCCCCAACGCCCCCAACGCCCCCAACGCCCCCAACGCCCTCAACGCCCCCAACGCCCCCAACGCCCCCAACGCCCCCAACGCCCCCAACGCCCCCAACGCCCCCAACGCCCTCAACGCCCCCAACGCCCCCAACGCCCCCAACGCCCCCAACGCCCCCAACGCCCCCAACGCCCCCAACGCCCCCAACGCCCTCAACACCCCCAACACCCCCAACACCCCCAACACCCCCAACACCCCCAACGCCCCCAACGCCCCCAACGCCCCCAACGCCCCCAACGCCCCCAACACCCTCAACACCCCCAACACCCCCAACACCCCCAATACCCTCAACACCCTCAACACCCCCAACACCCCCAACGCCCCCAACGCCCCCAACGCCCCCAACGCCCCCAACGCCCCCAACGCCCCCAACACCCCCAACACCCTCAACGCCCTCAACGCCCCCAACGCCCCCAACGCCCCCAACACCCCCAACACCCTCAACACCCCCAACACCCCCAACACCCCCAACACCCTCAACACCCTCATCACCCTCAACACCCCCAACGCCCCCAACACCCTCAACACCCTCAACACCCCCAACACCCTCAACACCCTCAACACCCTCATCATCCTCAACACCCTCAACACCCTCAACACCCTCAACGCCCCCAACACCCCCAACACCCCCAACACCCCCAACACCCCCAACACTCTCAACACCCTCATCACCCTCAACACCCTCAACACCCTCAACGCCCTCAACGCCCTCAACACCCCCAACACCCCCAACACCCTCAACACCCCCAACACCCCCAACGCCCTCAACGCCCTCATCGCCCTCAACGCCCTCAACGCCCTCAACGCCCTCAACGCCCCCAACGCCCCCAACGCCCCCAACACCCCCAACACCCCCAACACCCCCAACACCCCCAACACCCCCAACACCCCCAACACCCCCAACACCCTCAACACCCTCAACACCCTCAACGCCCCCAACGCCCCCAACGCCCCCAACGCCCCCAACACCCTCAACGCCCCCAACGCCCCCAACGCCCCCAACGCCCCCAACGCCCTCAACACCCTCAACACCCCCAACACCCTCAACACCCCCAACACCCCCAACACCCTCAACACCCCCAACACCCCCAACACCCCCAACACCCTCAACACCCTCAACACCCTCAACACCCTCAACACCCCCAACACCCTCAACACCCTCAACACCCCCAACACCCCCAACACCCCCAACGCCCCCAACGCCCCCAACGCCCCCAACGCCCCCAACGCCCCCAACGCCCCCAACGCCCCCAACACCCCCAACACCCTCAACACCCTCGCCCCCAACACCCCCAACGCCCCCAACGCCCCCAACGCCCCCAACGCCCCCAACACCCCCAACACCCCCAACGCCCCCAACACCCCCAACACCCCCAACGCCCCCAACACCCCCAACACCCCCAACACCCCCAACGCCCCCAACGCCCCCAACACCCCCAACACCCTCAACACCCTCAACACCCTCAACACCCTCAACACCCCCAACACCCTCAACACCCCCAACACCCTCAACACCCTCAACACCCTCATCACCCTCAACACCCTCAACACCCCCAACACCCCCAACGCCCCCAACGCCCCCAACACCCCCAACGCCCCCAACACCCCCAACACCTCCAACACCCCCAACACCCCCAACACCCTCAACACCCTCGCCCCCAACACCCCCAACGCCCCCAACGCCCCCAACGCCCCCAACGCCCCCAACACCCCCAACGCCCCCAACGCCCCCAACGCCCCCAACGCCCCCAACGCCCCCAACGCCCCCAACGCCCCCAACACCCCCAACACCCCCAACACCCCCAACACCCTCAACACCCTCGCCCCCAACACCCCCAACGCCCCCAACGCCCCCAACGCCCCCAACACCCCCAACACCCTCGCCCCCAACACCCTCAACACCCTCAACACCCTCAACACCCTCGCCCCCAACACCCTCAACACCCTCGCCCCCAACGCCCCCAACACCCTGGCCCCCAACGCCCCCAACACCCTCAACACCCTCAACACCCTCGCCCCCAACGCCCCCAACACCCTCAACACCCTCAACACCCTCGCCCTCAACACCCTCAACACCCTCGCCCCCAACGCCCCCAACACCCTCAACACCCTCAACACCCTCGCCCTCAACACCCTCAACACCCTCGCCCCCAACGCCCCCAACACCCCCAACGCCCCCAACACCCTCAACACCCTCAACACCCTCAACGCCCCCAACGCCCCCAACACCCTCAACACCCTCAACACCCTCAACACCCTCAACACCCTCAACACCCTCAACACCCTCAACACCCTCGCCCCCAACGCCCCCAACACCCTCAACACCCTCAACACCCTCAACACCCTCAACACCCTCAACACCCTCAACACCCCCAACACCCACAACACCCTCAACACCCTCAACACCCTCAACACCCTCAACACCCTCGCCCCCAACACCCCCAACACCCCCAACACCCTCAACACCCTCAACACCCTCAACACCCCCAACACCCTCAACACCCCCAACACCCCCAACACCCTCAACACCCTCAACACCCTCAACACCCTCGCCCCCATGGCACCCCCAACACCCCCAACACCCCCAACACCCTCAACACCCTCAACACCCTCGCCCCCAACACCCCCAACACCCCCAACACCCCCAACACCCCCAACGCCCCCAACGCCCCCAACGCCCCCAACACCCTCAACACCCTCAACACCCTCGCCTCCAACACCCTCAACACCCTCAACACCCTCAACACCCTCGCCTCCAACACCCTCAACACCCTCAACACCCTCAACACCCTCGCCCCCATGGCACCCTAACCCCCGTCACCATGTTGCCGTGTCACCCGTCACCGTGTCACCATGTCACCCATTCGCCGTGTCACTATGTCACCCATTCACCGTGTCACCCATTCACCGTGTCACAATGTCACCCATTCACCGTGTCACTGTCACCCATTCACCGTGTCACTATGTCACCCATTCACCGTGTCACTATGTCACCCATTCGCCGTGTCACTATGTCACCCATTCGCCGTGTCACTATGTCACCCATTCGCCGTGTCACTATGTCACCCATTCGCCGTGTCACTGTCACCCATTCACCGTGTCACTATGTCACCCATTCACCGTGTCACTATGTCACCCATTCACCGTGTCACTATGTCACCCATTCGCCGTGTCACTATGTCACCCATTCGCCGTGTGACTGTGTCACCCATTCGCCGTGTCACTGTCACCCATTCACCGTGTCACCATGTCACCCATTCACCGTGTCACCCATTCGCCGTGTCACTGTGTCACCCATTCGCCGTGTCACTGTCACCCATTCACCGTGTCGCCCCCCCACCCTGTGTCGGTCCAGGAGCAGCACATCCCGTACCGCAACTCCAAGCTCACGTACCTCCTGCAGAACTGCCTAGGAGGGAACTCGAAGACGTAGGTGGCGGCACACCCACGCCACGAGCACACACACACGCACACACGCACACGCGCACACACACACCCACACCACGCACACGCACACGCACACACACACGCACACACACGCACACACGCACACACGCGCACACGCACACGCGCACACGCACACGCACACACGCCACACACACACCACACACACGCACACACACACGCACACACGCCACGCACACACACACCACACACACGCGCACACACCACACACACACGCACACACGCCACGCACACGCACACACACGCACACACACACGCACACACACGCACACACACACCCACACCACGCGCACACGCACACACCACAGACACACGCACACACACACGCCACGCACACACACACACCACACACACGCACACACACACACACACGCACACACGCCACGCACACACACACCACACACACGCACACACACACACACACGCACACACACACGCACCCACACACCCACACACACACCCACACCACGCGCACACACACACGCACCCACACACACACCCACACCACACACCCTCACACACCACACACCCACACACACCCACACCACACACCCACACACACCCACACCACGCGCACACACCACACACCCACACCACACACCACACACACGCACCCACACACCCACACCACACACACGCACCCACACACACACCACATCCACACACACCCACACCACCCAACCAGACCCCGCATGCACGCACGCACCCACACACACACACACCCACACCACCTACACAACCCGCACACACACCCAACCAGAACGCGCACACACGCACCCACACACACACACCCACACCACGCGCACACACATACCCGCACACACACACACACACACTACCCAACCAGACCCCGCACATACGCACCCACACCACGCGCACACACACCCACACACACACACCCACACACAACCCGCACACACACACACTGCCCACACCACCCACACGCACTCACCCACCCACCCAACCAGACCCCGCACATACGCACCCACACCACACACACCCACACCACACACGCACCCACACACCCACACGCACACACCCACACCACACACACGCACCCACACACACACCACATCCACACACACCCACACCACCCAACCAGACCCCGCACGCACGCACCCACACACACACCCACCCCACCCACACAACCCGCACACACACCCAACGAGAACGCGCACACACACACACACACTACCCAACCAGACCCCGCACATACGCACCCACACCACGCGCACACACTTACACACCCACACACAACCCACACACAACCCGCACACACACACACTGACCACACCACCCACACGCACTCACCCACCCACCCAACCAGACCACGCGCACACACACCCACACGGACCCACACCCACCCGCGCACACACATCCGCGCACACACCCACACAAAGACAAAGATCCCCCGTATAGCCTACAGACTGTAGGGGCAAGTGCTGTTAGCGAGCACCTATGAAGGCCGCACGTGTCCTCACCTGATTGCACAGAATTCCTCTGCGTGGCGTCAAATATCGTCTTAACACGTGGTGGTGGTGGTGGCAGTAGTAGCAGGAGGTGGCTTTCCTGACCAATGTCCACAATGGAGATGTTGTGGGTGAGATGGCGTCGATACAAATGTGTGTCGTCAAACCCGCCACGACCCGACGCGGGCAATCGGCAAGGTTGCGTTACTAATTGGCGGGTTTAGCGACACATTTATAATGATTACATTGGCGAGATCTGAGCCAAACAAAAACAGCCTCTTGTGGCGTTAAATGTGAAAGCTCCTCGACTTGGTAAACCAAGTCTGGCGGGGTCCATGCGGTAACAAGGTCTGTGTTGTCTAACCACCCACGCACTGTGTTGTCTAACCACCCACGCACCCACCCACACACACATCCACGCACCCATGCATCCACTCTCACACCCACCTACGCACCCACGCACTCACCCACGCACTCACCCACGCACACACACCCACCCACTCACTCACCCACGTATCCTCCTACACACTCACCCACACACTCACCCACCCACACACCCATCCACGTACCCACCCACACACTCACCCACACACCCATCCACGTACCCACCCACACACTCACCCACACACCCATCCACGTACCCACCCACACACTCACCCACGTACCCACGTTCCCACCCACCCACGTACTCACCCACCCACTCACCCACGTTCCCACCCACTCACCCACCCACCCACTCACCCACGTACCCACGTTCCCACCCACCCACGTACTCACCCACCCATGTACTCACCCACATACCCACCCACTCACCCACTCACCCACCCACGTACCCACCCACCCACGTACCCACACACCCATGTACTCACCCACGTACCCACCCACTCACCCACCCACGTACCCACCCACGTACCCACACACACACACCCACACACCCATGTACTCACCCACGTACCCACCCACTCACCCACCCACGTACCCACCCACGTACCCACACACACACACCCACACACCCACCCACCCACGTACCCTCCCTCCCACCCACCCTGCAGGTTGATGTTCATCAACCTCAGCCCTTCGGAGGACAACTTCTCCGAGACGCTAAACTCGCTACGGTTCGCAACAAAGGTGATTGTGTGTGTGTAGGGTGTGTGTAGTGTATGTGTGTGTGTGTGTAGTGTGTGTGTAGGGTGTATGTAGTGTATGTATGTGTGTAGTGTGTGTGTGTAGGGTGTAGGGTGTGTGTGTGTGTAGTGTGTGTGTGTAGGGTGTGTGTGTAGTGTGTAGTGTGTGTGGTGTAGTGTGTGTGTGTGGTGATTGTGTGTGTCGTGTAGTGTGTATGTGTGGTGAGGGGGTGTGTGTGTGGTGTGTGTAGTGTGTGTGTGTGTGTAGGGTGTGTTGTGCGTGCGTGTGTGTCGTGTGTATGTGTAGGGTGAGGGTGTGTAGTGTGTGTGTGTGTGGTGTGTGTGGTGATTGTGCGTGTGTGGTGTGTGTGTGTGGTGAGGGTGTGTGTGTAGTGTGTGTGTGTGTAGTGAGGCTGTGTGGTGTGTGGTGAGGGTGTGTGTGCGTGGTGTGTGGTGCGTGTGTGTGGTCAGGATGTGTGTGTGTGGTGAGAGGGGGTGTGTGTGTGATGAGCATGTGTGGCAAGCGTGTGTGGTGAACTTGCATGTGCGGTGAGCGTACGTGTGCTGTGAGCATGCGTATATGGTGAGCGTGTGTGGTGAGCGTGTGTGGTGAGCGTGCGTGGTGGGAGAGCGTGCGTGGTGAGAGAGCGTGCGTGGTGAGAGAGCGTGCGTGGTGAGCGAGGTGGTGAGTGTGCGTGGCGAGCGTGCGTCGCGAGCGTGCGTGGCGAGCGTGCGTGGTGTGCGTGCGTGGTGTGCGTGCGTGGTGTGCGTGTGTGGTGAGCGTGTGTGGTGAGCGTGTGTGTGCGGTGAGCATACGTGTGCTGTGAGCATGCGTGCGTAGCAAGCGTGGCGAGCGAGCGTGGCTAATGCAAAATTTCTGCTGTGGCTCAGAACCCTTTGCCTCGCCGACCTCTGACCCCTAACCTCTGCCCTGTCCCCTCTGCGTGACGACGGCGCAGGTCAACGAATGCGTCATCGGAACCGCGCAGGCCAACCGGACTTAGACAACCGGATTTAGACAACCGGATTTAGACAACCGGACTTAGACAACCGGACGCAGACGGACAGAGTCGTCTCTTCGTTTGAATTGTGCGCTGGGGGCGGGCGGGGGGGGTAAGACCACTTTGAGAGTCCTGACGGAGAACTGAAACGGAGAGCAGCCAGACAGCTCGCGAAGTCGTGCGGTCGGGGTTTTATTTTAAATGTTAGCCCAGGGTTCCTGTTTTCGTTCTCAATAGCCGCGCGCCAAAAACAACAAATTCGGTTAGGCGGTTCGCCAGCAGGCAATGGTCTCCACCGCCATCGTCGCCACCGCCGTCATGAATCCTCACCACGTCATCACGACCACCATCACGACCATCACCATCATCACCACCATCTTTATCATCGCCACCGCCGTCGTGATCATAACCACGCCATCACGACCACCATCATCACCGTCATCATCACCATCATTATTATTATCATCATCACCACCATCATCGCCATCATAATCATAACCTCATCATCGCGACCACCATCATGACCGTCATCACCACCACCACCATAATCACAATCATCAACATCAAAACCACAATAATTATCATCACCACCACAATCATTATCATCACCACCACAATCATCATCACCACCACCATCATTATCATCATCACCACCACCATCATTATCATCACCACCACCTTTATCATCACCACCATCTTTATCATCATCGCCACCACCATCGCCACCACCATCATAATCATAACCTCATCATCGCGACCACCACCATCACCACCACCAACATCATCACCACCACCACTACCTTAACGGACCGATCGGTGGTGGCACGCAGCCATTCCAGCAGCCTGTCCCGTCACGCTCATCTCATGAAATGCATTTTATATCTCGTAGAGCGGTGTAGCGTATCGTAGTAGTATAGTAGTGTATCGTGTAGTGTTCTAGTATATCGTTGTGTCTGTGTGTAGTGGTGTACGTTGAACTTCCTTCGCGCCGTACGTAGCCAGCCGTTGCTAGTCGGAGGTGCGGGTGGAAGGACAACAAATGTAAACACACCAACAACAACAACAACGAGCAGCGCCTCATGAGGGCCGGCACTGCGGCACGGAGAGAGAGAGGGGGGGGGTGGGCGGCGTGGTTTGGCCAGCACCACAAAGACAAAGATCCCTCCCCGTGCCCGTGTAGCCTCAACAGACTGTTGGGGCAAGTGTCGCGAGCGAGCGGCAGCGCCGATGAAGGCCGGCTACACGGGGGAGTGGTGGTGGTGTTGGTAGTGGTGATGTTGGTGGTGATGTTGTTGGTGGTGGTGGTGGTGATGACCACACCAAAGACCTCGTGTGCCACAGTGCCGGCCTTCACAGCTGCTGCTTGCAGCACTTGCCCCCAGCAGCCTGTTAGAGGCTACACGGGGGAGTGGTGGTGGTGATGTTGGTGGTGGTGGTGGTGATGTTGGTGGTTCCCGCCACACCAAAGACCTCGTGTGCCACAGTGCCGGCCTTCACAGCTGCTGCTTGCAGCACTTGCCCCCAGCAGCCTGTTAGAGGCTCCGTGGAGGGTCCGGGGATCTTTTTGGCACGTGACCTCCGGCCTGTTCGTCTCCTGTGCCTCCCGCCCCACCGCTTGCTGTCGTGTCGCTGTTGGGGCATGAATGGGAATGGCTTGGGGAGGTAAATAAACACAAAAGAACCCACGTCTATTTATCATTTTGATGAGCGGCTTTTTTTTCGTTTGTTCGTTGCTGTGATTGTGTGCGATGGGGAGAAGTGGACGGGAGGCGGAGAAAAGACGACACTTATACACTACATTTATACACTACATTATACACTACATTATACACTACACACAACACTACACTATACACTACATTATACACTACACTATACACTACATTATACACTACACTATATTATACACTACATTATACACTACACATACACTACATTATACAATACGCTATACACTACATTATACACTATACACTACACTATACACTACACTTGTAAACTACACTTATACACTACACTATACACTACATTATACACTACACTATACACATTATACACTACACACATACACTACACTATACACTACATTATACACTACACTATACACATTATACACTATACACTACACTATTATATACTACTGTAGTGCAGAACTTCGTCCCCGGGTGTCAAGGATCACACGGAGACCAGATTCTGTTCAGGACTGCCGCAGTTTATTCATTCTCTCTCTCTACACACTTCACCTCGTCGCGGGCACTCGCTACCCCCACACGTCTCTCTTCCTCTCTCTCTCTCCAAGCTACCCCGCACGGGCATTGAAGTCACCTAACAAGATGACTCTATCCCGAGGTGCCACTTTAGCTAGCACCTTTGACAGGAGGTCAGAGAAGGCATCTGACTCATCGGCCTTGCCTGCATCCCTCCACGGATGTTCGTCTTCAGTGGGGGCATAAGTAACCACGACCACCACTCCTCCCCTCTGGTTGATGGGAAGGTGAGCCAAAAGTAGCCTGGGGCTTGCAGCTTCCCACACCTCACTGCCACACTCCCACGCCCCCTTCATTCTTTTGTTCAGAAGAAGAGCCACACCCTGTGGTTTGGCAGTCTCCTGCCCCGAGTAGAGGACTGTCCACCCCTCATGGTGGCAGGAACCAGAGCCGGTCCTCCGGACCTCCTGAATACCACAGAGATCCAGGCGGTACCGTTCCAGCTCCCGACAAAGGAGTGGCAGCCTCTCCTCCGCAGTGAGCGTTCGAACATTCCACGTGGCCATACGCAGTGGTTTTTTGTTGTTTCTGGAGGAGCCCCGAGGGTAAGGATTCAGTCTCCTGGCTCCTCAAAATGGGGTTTGGCCAGGAGATGTCATAGACAACTGTCCCCCCGGGGCCTCCAGCACAAACTTAAATGTTTCACCTCGTAGTTTAGTGGTAGTTAATTGAAGGTCGAGGGGTTACCAGTCCCTCGCACACGTCCAGAGCCACCATTTGGCCGCTGCGGTGACTACAAACGCCATGAGGGGAAAGGGGCCAATCTGAATTGGCCCCTTTCCCCCACGGCACTGCCCAAGGCAGCGTTGCCCGTCCGGCACCACAGTTATTCACTCATTCAATCAGTCATTCATCAACTCATTCATTCACTCAACTCATACATACACACTCAGTTATTCGCTCATTCAATCAGTCGTTCACAAACTCATTCACTCTCATACACACTTAGTTATTCACTAATTCAATCAGTCGTTCACAAAATCATTCCCTCACTCACTCATACACACTCAGTTATTCACTCATTCAATCCGTCGTTCACAAACTCATTCATTCACTCACTCATACACACAGTTATTCACTCATTCAATGAGTCGTTTACAAACTCACTCATATACACTCCGTTATTCACTCATTCAATCAGTCGTTTACAAACTCATACACACTCAGTTATTCACTCATTCAATCAGTTGTTCACACACTCATTCACTCATACACAGACTCCACCGCGAACGTCCAGAGGAGTCAGTGAGAACGATCTAGAAGGGGGCGTGGTCAGGTGACGGAAGGGGGCGGTAGAGTCTGCCGGTAGAGCGAGTGTCCAGAGTCAGCGAGAATGATCTAGAAGGGGGCGTGGTCAAAGTTCAAAGTTAATTTATTAGGTGTAGCCCTGTGAGCCATTCGGCTCTTGAATCGGGTGCAACCGCAACAAACAAAAAAACTAAAACATGAACAAGAAAACATCTTAAAGTGACTATGTGCAAACAGAAAATTCAAGAAAAGACAGCAAAATATTGCAGAAAAATCACCGTACACCAACCCTGTGCAAATATCCCAGTGGGATGCAAGTCAAACAACAACAACAACCACAAGACAACTTAGATTAAAGCCATCCGTCTAACTCTGTACTACAACAAACAAACATGGCCAAACCCAAAAACTTTTCGAAAATCACCAAAATGAAGTCAGGTGACGTAAGAGGGCGGTGGACTCTGCCGGTGGAGCGAGCCTCCAGAGTCAGCGAGAAAGATCTAGAAGGGGACGTGGTCAGGTGATGGAAGAGGGCGGTAGAGTCTGCCAGTGGAGCGAGCGTCCAGAGTCAGTGAGAAAGATCTAGAAGGGGGCGTGGTCAGGTGACGGAAGGGGGCGGTAGAGTCTGCCGGTAGAGCGAGCGTCCAAAGTCAGTGAGAAAGATCTAGAAGGGGGCGTGGTCAGGTGACGGAAGGGGGCGGTAGAGTCTGCCGGTAGAGCGAGCGTCCAGAGTCAGCGAGAATGATCTAGAAGGGGGGCGTGGCCTCGTGTCGGTATATAAAGGAGATGCGTGGGAGACTCGGGGCTGTTGCGATGGGATCTCCGCCTGACGTCAAGTGAACGTGTCTTCAATAAAGTGCCATCTCGAGAGAATTGTTTCAAGTCGTCACTACACAAGTAATAAAAGTTCGCAGACGATGACACCGCTGCGTTGTGTTTCTGTCTTCCGGAGAAGTGGGTCGACTCTAGGACGGCTGAACACCTTGGAGGGGTTTGTGAAGCGCAAACCTGTCAACCCCTTATCAGTGCCCCTCCATCCCAGCTTAAATAGTCGCTCCAAGCCTGGGGTGTGTCATTCAGACTCTGTCTTCTCGACAGACCTGTTCTCCACCTGAGGACGGCTGCTTGCGTTGTGGCCGAAACGTCGTGAGAATTATTTTATTATGTTTTATTATTTTATTATTTCCATTCTACGTGACTTTACCGAAAGAACCAAGAAGACGAGTGCCCTCTACCTTATTACAAACCAATTCAGACCTTATTGCTCACCCCTTATAAACCTCAACGTTCATCCTATAAAGTCCCATCACAAGGGAGAAACACAAACAAATAGACAAACATGATGTTTTTTTTGTACGTATTGAAACGGCTGTATGCTGTCCAGACATTAAAACTTCAATTTCCCCTGCACAAGAATACGGGGTAAACCGTATTGGTTGACAGGTCTTCACTACCCAGTGTCTCACTACCCAGTGTCTCACCACCCAGTGTCTAACCACCAGTGTCTCACCACCCAGTGTCTCGCTACCCAGTGTATCACCACCAGTGTCTCACTAGCAGTGTCTCACTACCCAGTGTCTCACCACCCAGTGTCTCACTACCCAGTGTCTCACCACCCAGTGTCTCACTACCCAGTATCTCACCACCCAGTGTCTCACCACCCAGTGTCTCACTACCCAGTGTCTCACCACCAGTGTCTAACTACCCAGTGTCTCACCACCCAGTGTCTCACCACCCAGTGTCTCACCACCCAGTGTCTCACCACTAGTGTCTCACTACCCAGTGTCTCACTACCCAGTGTCTCACCACCCAGTGTCTCACCACCCAGTGTCTTACTACCCAGTGTCTCACCACCCAGTGTATCACAACCCAGTGTCTCACTACCCAGTGTCTCACTACCCAGTGTCTCACCACCCAGTGTCTCACTACCCAGTGTCTCGCCACCCAGTGTCTTACCACCAGTGTCTCACCACCCAGTGTCTCACTACCCAGTGTCTCGCCACCCAGTGTCTCACCACCCAGTGTCTCACCACCAGTGTCTCACTACCCAGTGTCTCACCACCAGTGTCTCACCACCCAGTGTCTCGCCACCCAGTGTCTCACCACCCAGTGTCTCACCACCAGTGTCTCACCACCCAGTGTCTCGCCACCCAGTGTCTCACCACCCAGTGTCTCGCCACCCAGTGTCTCACTACCCAGTGTCTCACCACCAGTGTCTCACTACCCAGTGTCTCGCCACCCAGTGTATCACAACCCAGTGTCTCACTACCCAGTGTCTCACCACCAGTGTCTCACTACCCAGTGTCTCACCATCCAGTGTCTCACCACCCAGTGTCTCGCCACCCAGTGTCTCACTACCCAGTGTCTAACCACCAGTGTCTCACTACCCAGTGTCTCACCATCCAGTGTCTCACTACCCAGTGTCTCACTACCCAGTGTCTCACCACCCAGTGTATCACAACCCAGTGTCTCACTACCCAGTGTCTCACCACCAGTGTCTCACTACCCAGTGTCTCACCATCCAGTGTCTCACCACCCAGTGTCTCGCCACCCAGTGTCTCACTACCCAGTGTCTAACCACCCAGTGTCTCACCACCCACTGTCTCACAACCCAGTGTCTTACTACCCAGTGTCTCACCACCAGTGTCTCACTACCCAGTGTCTCACTACCCAGTGTCTCACCACCCAGTGTCTCACCACCCAGTGTCTCACTACCCAGTGTCTCGCCACCCAGTGTCTCACTACCCAGTGTCTAACCACCCAGTGTCTCACCACCCACTGTCTCACAACCCAGTGTCTCACTACCCAGTGTCTCACCACCAGTGTCTCACTACCCAGTGTCTCACTACCCAGTGTCTCACCACCCAGTATCTCACTACCCAGTGTCTCACTACCCAGTGTCTCACTAGCAGTGTCTCACTACCCAGTGTCTCACCACCCAGTGTCTCACTAGCAGTGTCTCACTACCCAGTGTCTCACTACCCAGTGTCTCACTACCCAGTGTCTCACCACCCAGTGTCTCACTACCCAGTGTCTCACCACCCAGTGTCTCACCACCAGTGTCTCACTACCCAGTGTCTCACTACCCAGTGTCTCACTAGCAGTGTCTCACTACCCAGTGTCTCATTACCCAGTGTCTCACCACCCAGTGTCTCACTACCCAGTGTCTCACCACCAGTGTCTCACTACCCAGTGTCTCACCACCCAGTGTCTCACTACCCAGTGTCTCACCACCCAGTGTCTCACTACCCAGTGTCTCACCACCCAGTGTCTCACTACCCAGTGTCTCACCACCCAGTGTCTCACCACCCAGTGTCTCACTACCCAGTGTCTCACTACCCAGTGTCTCACTACCCAGTGTCTCACCACCCAGTGTCTCACCACCCAGTGTCTCACTACCCAGTGTCTCACTACCCAGTGTCTCACCACCCAGTGTCTCACTACCCAGAGTCTCACCACCCAGTGTCTCACCACCCAGTGTCTCACCACCCAGTGTCTCACCACCAGTGTCTCACCACCCAGTGTCTCACCACCCAGTGTCTCACTACCCAGTGTCTCACCACCCAGTGTCTCACTACCCAGAGTCTCACTACCCAGTGTCTCACCACCCAGTGTCTCACCACCAGTGTCTCACCACCCAGTGTCTCACCACCCAGTGTCTCACTACCCAGTGTCTCACCACCCAGTGTCTCACCACCCAGTGTCTCACCACCCAGTGTCTCACTACCCAGTGTCTCACTACCCAGAGTCTCACTACCAGTGTCTCACCACCAGTGTCTCACTACCCAGTGTCTCACCACCCAGTGTCTCACTACCCAGTGTCTCACTACCCAGAGTCTCACTACCCAGAGTCTCACTACCCAGTGTCTCACTACCCAGTGTCTCACTACCCAGTGTCTCACCACCCAGTGTCTCACTACCCAGTGTCTCACTACCCAGTGTCTCACTACCCAGTGTCTCACTACCCAGAGTCTCACTACCCAGAGTCTCACTACCCAGTGTCTCACCACCCAGTGTCTCACTACCCAGTGTCTCACTACCCAGAGTCTCACTACCCAGTGTCTCACTACCCAGTGTCTCACTACCCAGTGTCTCACCACCCAGTGTCTCACTACCCAGTGTCTCACTACCCAGAGTCTCACTACCCAGTGTCTCACTACCCAGTGTCTCACCACCCAGTGTCTCACTACCCAGAGTCTCACTACCCAGTGTCTCACTACCCAGTGTCTCACCACCCAGTGTCTCACTACCCAGTGTCTCACTACCCAGTGTCTCACTACCCAGTGTCTCACCACCCAGTGTCTCACTACCCAGAGTCTCACTACCCAGTGTCTCACCACCCAGTGTCTCACTACCCAGTGTCTCACCACCCAGTGTCTCACTACCCAGAGTCTCACTACCCAGTGTCTCACTACCCAGTGTCTCACCACCCAGTGTCTCACTACCCAGAGTCTCACTACCCAGTGTCTCACTACCCAGAGTCTCACTACCCAGTGTCTCACTACCCAGAGTCTCACTACCAGTGTCTCACCACCAGTGTCTCACTACCCAGTGTCTCACCACCCAGTGTCTCACTACCCAGTGTCTCACTACCCAGAGTCTCACTACCCAGAGTCTCACTACCCAGTGTCTCACTACCCAGAGTCTCACCACCCAGTGTCTCACTACCCAGTGTCTCACTACCAGTGTCTCACTACCCAGTGTCTCACTACCCAGTGTCTCACTACCCAGAGTCTCACTACCCAGAGTCTCACTACCCAGTGTCTCACTACCCAGTGTCTCACTACCCAGTGTCTCACTACCCAGAGTCTCACTACCAGTGTCTCACCACCCAGTGTCTCACTACCCAGTGTCTCACTACCCAGTGTCTCACTACCCAGTGTCTCACTACCCAGAGTCTCTCTACCCAGTGTCTCACCACCAGTGTCTCACTACCCAGAGTCTCACTACCCAGTGTCTCACTACCCAGTGTCTCACTACCCAGTGTCTCACCACCAGTGTCTCACTACCCAGAGTCTCTCTACCCAGTGTCTCACCACCAGTGTCTCACTACCCAGAGTCTCACTACCCAGAGTCTCACTACCCAGAGTCTCACTACCCAGTGTCTCACTACCCAGTGTCTCACTACCCAGTGTCTCACTACCCAGAGTCTCACTACCAGTGTCTCACCACCAGTGTCTCACCACCAGTGTCTCACTACCCAGAGTCTCACTACCCAGTGTCTCACTACCCAGTGTCTCACTACCATACCTGTCAACTCCTTATCAGTGGCTACCTTATTACAAACCAATTCAGACCTTATTGATCCTAGATTTGAAGCTTTCGTGACTGCAAGGATTCATATTCTTAGGTTTTTTCTGGTAAAGTCACGTAGGTAAAACATTACAATTAATAAAAGTAAAATAAAATAAAAATCACGACGTTTCGGAGGCAACACAAGCTTCCGTCTTCAGGTGGAACCGTCACAGCCACGACAGCTGTATCAAGTGAATGAGAGATTGCAAGAGCTACCACTCCGTATATATAATACATCTCAAAGTTCATCCTACAAAATCCCACCACAGGGAGAAGTGCAAACAAATAGACTGACATTACGATTTATTTTGCCCATATTGAAACGGTGCTGATGCATTTAAACAATGTATTATTTAATTATTCGCTTCCAAGCAGCACTACGTCTGTAGCTATTTGAACGGTTAAAATTTGTTTTATTTCTCTCAATTTCGATAGATTTTTTGTGTTTATACTGTAGTTTAATTTAGGGCGGCCATCTTACCACGGGGGGGTGATACAAAATACAGGTGGACAGTACTGATGTATTTAAACAATGTATTATTTGATTATTCGCTTCCAAACTGCACTAAGTCTGCAGCTATCCGAACGGTTAAACTCGTTTTCATTTCTCTCAATGTCGATTTAAAAAAAATGTGTGTTTATCAGAGGTGTGGACTCGAGTCATGTGACTTGGACTCGAGTCAGACTCGAGTCATGAATTTGATGACTTGCGACTCGACTTGGACTTGCATAACAATGACTTTGTCCCACCTCTGGTGTTTATACTGTAGTTTAATTTAGGGCGGCCATCTTACCACGGGGTTAGGGGGGGCGGTGCTGATCGCCACGTGACCTCCTTCCCCCCCTACGTAAGATGGCGGCGCGGGCATCCGCCAACTGTCGTCTCCCCCAGATAACATGGCGGCTACGACACCGCCTCGTACGCGTGGAGCAACGCGAAAGGATTCTTACCTGGACAGCCTGACGGGCGTCACGTCGAGACGCGGCATACGCTCGGGCCTCGCGGGAGACAAGAGTGAGTGACGGGCACGAAGTTCACGAGAACGGGGGTCGATGGGTGCAACGGCGGCGGGTGGGGGGGGGGTGCTGACGCTGGTCGCTTCGCCGCGGTTAGGCGCACCGAGTTGGGTAGGGAAACCAGGCGAGGCCGTGGTCTCCCGTCGATGCTAGGCCCGAGGCCTTGGCCACTGCGGTTAAACTACGGCGGCGGTGATGGTGATGTTGGTGAGGAAAGTCGAGGGCGATATTCTCTCAGGTGTTGCTTGAAACTGAACTCCTGAGGGAAATGTGTGGCCAAGCTTTTGTTTTAGGTTATTGACGTTCTCATCGGTGAGGCTCGTTACTTCCTCTTTCGATGTGTGTATGTGTACAGTACAGTGTGTGTATGTGTACAGTGTGCTCGACTTTCTTTCGCACCGTACGTAGCCAACCGGCGCCAATCGTAAGTGCGGGGGGGGGGGAGTCTGAATGAAATAACTATTTAATCTCTGGGAATCTTGTTGTCTTTAAATGAACTTGAACTTGTCTTGAACTTCGTGAGTCTGTGTGGGTCTCTATGAATGTAAGTTGGTCTCTGTGTGTGTGGGTCTCTGTGTGTGTGGGTCTCTGTGTAAGTCTGTGTGGGTCTCTATGTAAGTCTGTGGGTCTATGTAAGTCGGTCTTTATGTAAGTCTGTGTGGGTCCGAGTGTAAGTCTGTGTAAGCCTCTGTGTAAGTCTCTGTGGGTCTCTGTGTAAGTCTGTGTGGGTCTCTGTGTAAGTCTCTGTGGGTCTCTGTAAGTCTCTGTGGGTGTCTATGTAAGTCTTTGTGGGTCTCTGTGTGGGTCTCTGTGGGTCTCTGTGTAAGTCTGTGGGTGTCTGTGTAAGTCTGTGGGGGTGTCTGTGTGGGTCTCTGTGTAAGTCTCTGTAGGTCTCTGTGTAAGTCTGTGTGTGTGTCTCTTTGCAAGTCTGTGTGGGTTTCTGTGTAAGTCTGTGGGTCTACTATGTAAGCCTGTGTGGGTCTCTGTGGGTCTCTAAGTCTGTGTGTGGGTCTCTATGTAAGTCTGTGGGTCTATGTAAGTCGGTCTTTATGTAAGTCTATGTCGGTCTCTATGTAAGTCTGTGTGGGTCTCTGTGTAAGTCTGTGTGTGTGTCTCTGTGGGTTTCTGTGTAAGTCTTTGTGGGTCTCTGTGTGGGTCTCTGTGTAAGTCTGTTTGGGTCTCTGTGTAAGTGTCTGTGGGTCTCTGTGTAAGTCTCTGTGGGTCTCTGTGTAAGTCTGTGTGTGTGTCTCTGTGGGTTTCTGTGTAAGTCTTTGTGGGTCTCTGTGTGGGTCTCTGTGTAAGTCTGTTTGGGTCTCTGTGTAAGTGTCTGTGGGTCTCTGTGTAAGTCTCTGTGTGTCTCTGTGTAAGTCTGTGTGTGTGTCTCTGTGGGTTTCTGTGTAAGTCTTTGTGGGTCTCTGTGTGGGTCTCTGTGTAAGTCTGTGTGTGGGTCTCTGTGTAAGTCTGTGTGTGTGTCCCTGTGGGTTTCTGTGTAAGTCTTTGTGGGTCTCTGTGTGTGTCTCTGTGTAAGTCTCTGTGGGTCTCTGTGTGAGTCTGTGTGGGTCTCTGTGTGAGTCTGTGCGTCATCGTGATGACGGGTGCTGATATCACCAATCCGCTGCACTTTGGGCTTGAGACTTGACACCTGGACTTGCACCTATCCCCTCTGCAGTGGCCAGCTCAGGTGCTTATTGACCTTTGAGCCACCCAGCCATCTCCAATGTGATTGCATTGCACACACACCCACCCACACACACTCCCGCCTCCCATAATGCACTCCGTGGTTTAATGTTTGACGGAGCGAGCTACAGATACCACAGGAATTGCAGAGGCACTGTAGCACTCCACTTGATCCCCACGCTCACCGCCACTTCGTTGTTCGCTGGGGAAGAACAAGAGTCTATGGGTCTCTGTGTGGTGAGTCTATGGGTCTCTGTGTGGTGAGTCTATGGGTCTCTGTGTGGTGAGTCTATGGGTCTCTGTGTGGTGAGTCTATGGGTCTCTGTGTGGTGAGTCTGTGGGTCTCTGTGTGGTGAGTCTGTGGGTCTCTGTGTGGTGAGTCTGTGGGTCTCTGTGTGGTGAGTCTATGGGTCTCTGTGTGGTGAGTCTATCGGTCTCTGTGTGATGAGTCTGTGGGTCTCTGTGTGGTGAGTCTGTGGGTCTCTGTGTGGTGAGTCTGTGGGTCTCTGTGTGGTGAGTCTGTGGGTCTCTGTGTGGTGAGTCTGTGGGTTTCTGTGTGGTGAGTCTATGGGTCTCTGTGTGTTGAGTCTATGGGTCTCTGTGTGGTGAGTCTGTGGGTCTCTGTGTGGTGAGTCTGTGGGTCTCTGTGTGGTGAGTCTGTGGGTTTCTGTGTGGTGAGTCTATGGGTCTCTGTGTGGTGAGTCTATGGGTCTCTGTGTGGTGAGTATATGGGTCTCTGTGTGGTGAGTCTATGGGTCTGTGTGTTGAGTCTATCGGTCTCTGTGTGATGAGTCTGTGGGTCTCTGTGTGGTGAGTCTGTGGGTCTCTGTGTGGTGAGTCTGTGGGTCTCTGTGTGGTGAGTCTGTGGGTTTCTGTGTGGTGAGTCTATGGGTCTCTGTGTGGTGAGTATATGGGTCTCTGTGTGGTGAGTCTATGGGTCTGTGTGTTGAGTCTATCGGTCTCTGTGTGATGAGTCTGTGGGTCTCTGTGTGATGAGTCTGTGGGTCTCTGTGTGGTGAGTCTGTGGGTCTCTGTGTGGTGAGTCTGTGGGTCTCTGTGTGGTGAGTCTGTGGGTTTCTGTGTGGTGAGTCTATGGGTCTCTGTGTGGTGAGTCTATGGGTCTCTGTGTGGTGAGTTTATGGGTCTGTGTGTTGAGTCTATCGGTCTCTGTGTGATGAGTCTATGGGTCTCTGTGTGATGAGTCTATGGGTCTCTGTGTGGTGAGTCTATGGGTCTCTGTGTTGTGAGTCTATCGGTCTCTGTGTGATGAGTCTATCGGTCTCTGTGTGATGAGTCTATGGGTCTCTGTGTGATGAGTCTATGAGTCTATGGGTCTCTGTGTTGTGAGTCTATGGGTCTCTGTGTTGTGAGTCTGTGGGTCTCCGTGTGGTGAGTCTGTGGGTCTCCGTGTGGTGAGTCTGTGGGTCTCCGTGTGGTGAGTCTATGTGTCTGTGTATGGCGAGTCTATGGGTGTCTGTGTGGTGAGTCTGGGTCTCTGTGTGGTGAGTCTGTGGGTCTCTGTGTGGTGAGTCTGTGGGTCTCTGTGTGGTGAGTCTGTGGGTCTCTGTGTGATGAGTCTATGGGTCTCTGTGTGGTGAGTCTGTGGGTCTCTGTGTGGTGAGTCTATGGGTCTCTGTGTGGTGAGTCTGTGGGTCTCTGTGTGGTGAGTCTGTGGGTCTCTGTGTGGTGAGTCTATGGGTTTCTGTGCGGTGAGTCTATGGGTCTCTGTGTGGTGAGTCTATGGGTCTCTGTGTGGTGAGTCTATGGGTCTCTGTGTGGTGAGTCTGTGGGTCTCTGTGTGGTGAGTCTATGGGTCTCTGTGTGGTGAGTCTGTGGGTCTCTGTGTGGTGAGTCTGTGGGTCTCTGTGTGGTGAGTCTGTGGGTCTCTGTGTGGTGAGTCTGTGGGTCTCTGTGTGGTGAGTCTATGGGTCTCTGTGTGGTGAGTCTATGGGTCTCTGTGTGGTGAGTCTGTGGGTCTCTGTGTGGTGAGTCTGTGGGTCTCTGTGTGGTGAGTCTATGGGTCTCTGTGTGATGAGTCTACGGGTCTCTGTGTGGTGAGTCTATGGGTCTCTGTGTGATGAGTCTATGGGTCTCTGTGTGGTGAGTCTATGGGTCTCTGTGTGGTGAGTCTGTGGGTCTCTGTGTGGTGAGTCTATGGGTCTCTGTGTTGTGAGTCTATGGGTCTCTGTGTGGTGAGTCTATGGGTCTCTGTGTGATGAGTCTATGGGTCTCTGTGTGGTGAGTCTATGGGTCTCTGTGTGGTGAGTCTATGGGTATCTGTGTGGTGAGTCTATGGGTCTCTGTGTGGTGAGTCTATGGGTCTCTGTGTTGTGAGTCTATGGGTCTCTGTGTTGTGAGTCTATGGGTCTCTGTGTTGTGAGTCTATGGGTCTCTGTGTTGTGAGTATATGGGTCTCTGTGTTGTGAGTCTATGGGTCTCTGTGTGATGAGTCTGTGGGTCTCTGTGTGGTGAGTCTATGGGTCTCTGTGTTGTGAGTCTATGGGTCTCTGTGTGATGAGTCTGTGGGTCTCTGTGTGGTGAGTCTATGGGTCTCTGTGTGGTGAGTCTATGGGTCTCTGTGTGATGAGTCTATGGGTCTCTGTGTGGTGAGTCTATGGGTCTCTGTGTGGTGAGTCTATGGGTCTCTGTGTGATGAGTCTATGGGTCTCTGTGAGGGGGTTGGAAGTAAATTAGTTTTCCGTTTAGCATAGTGGTGTAGTGTGTATTGTAATGTCGTGTGTATTGCAGTGTAGTGTGTCATATATAGTATTATGTATAGTGTAGTGTGTATTATAGTGTAGCTCACCGAAGTGGCTTATCACGTGAAAATGTATAGCAGCAGCCAAATACTGTGAGCGCGTGACGTTGATTCTCAATGTGGATGGGTCGGGATTGAACCCATGACCTCCTGTACACCAGGCGAGGTAGTTAACATCTCCTAGCCACCGTGATGATGATGATGAGAGAGAGAGAGATACGCAGACTCCAAATATACAGCAGCAGGCGTCAGGGTCGGGATCGAACCCACGACCTCCTGTAGACCAGGCGAGGTAGCCAACACCTTGCCATCTTCTCATTCCCATGTGCTCCGTGTGTCGCCCCCCTACCGCCTCCAAGGCCGTCGCCCGTTCCGCCGTGATCCGGCGCCGATGCCCACTTTGTCGACGCCGAATTTATCGGCACGCGATTGATCGACGGTTCCCGTTTCGGCTGCCCCCCCCCCCCCGTGCTCCTGGTTTTCAGGCCCCTCCCGGCGTCACACGAAGGTGAAGCCGCCACAGGCCGAAAAGAACACCAGCCAGAGTGGAGAGGAGGGGGACGAGGTGGACGCGGAGGTGGAGGTGGAGGAGATGGAGATGGATGGAGGAAGTTTGCAAAATTCGGATGATGAGTTGGCTGCATGGAAAGGTGAGGGTTTGGTGTTGGCTGTTGGCAGTGTGGTCGGTGCAGGGGTCGGTGATGGTCGTGGCGGTGGTGGTGGCGGTGGTGGTGGTGGTGGTGGTGACGCCGCCGAAGCGAATGGTGGTCGTGGTGTGTTCGTTTGTGGCGATGGAGGTGCCGATGGTGGTTCCCGTGATCGCTGGTGGTAGTGGAGCTGGCGGTGATCGTTGGTGGTGGTTGCGGTGGTATATGGTGGTGGTGGCGGTGCCGATTTGAGGTCGTGGTGCATTGAAGACAAAACCGGCACTTTTTTCAAATTTTCTTGCTGTGGTTTTCACACCTGATGATGATTGCTGATGTTGCAATCGAAACGTCGTGAGAATTAAATTCTTTTATTTTTACTATTTAATTTTTTCACTTCTACGTGACTTTACCGAAAGAACCAAGAATATGCAGTTCGTTTGTTTGTCATGAAGAATGACCAATCTCATTAATAATGAAGGTTCGATCGCGTGAAGTACAAATGTGTCTTAACCCTCCTAGTCTGGCAAATCGCCCGATTTGATGCCGGTCGATGTCATTGCCAAAACCCGGCCGGCTTGTGTCGGGTGGTGGAGAGTTACGACAATTCTAGATTTGAAGCTTTCGTGACTGCAAGGATTCATTTTCTTAGGTTTTTTCGGTAAAGTCACGTAGGTAAAAATATTAAAATTAATAAAAGTAAAATAAAATAAAAATCACGACGTTTCAGAGGCAACACAGCTTCCGTCTTCAGGTGGAACCGTCACAGCCACGACAGCTGTATCAAGTAAATGAGAGAGTAGCTCCTGCAATCTCTCATTTACTTGATACAGCTGTCGTGGCTGTGACGGTTCCACCTGAAGACGGAAGCTTGTGTTGCCTCCGAAACGTCGTGATTTTTATTTAATTTTACTTTTATTAATTTAAATGTTTTTACCTACGTGACTACCGAAAAAACCTAAGAATAGTTATGACAATGTTTAGCGCTTGGAGCGATCTCAACCCCGAGCCAAATAAAAAAAACCAACCCCTTCCTCGCTAAATTTTTCGCGTGTGCTTGCGTGCGTTTGTTTGAATGCGGACTTCCGATTGCGACGTTCAGGCTCCGCGCCCTCGGGATGGGCCAACGCCAGCGAGAAGGAGCGCGGCGGAGGAGACGACTTGGAGGCCGAAGGGGAGATCGAAACGGAGGATTGTGAATACACCGAAGCCGATACGGGAAAAGGTGAAGCATTGGTTGGGGGGGTGGACAGGGGCAATGCGGTGGTGGTGATTGGTGTTGGTGGTGCCAGTGATCGCGGTGGTGGTGGTGATGGTGGTCGCGTGCCGATTTAGTGGTGGTGGTGTTAGTGGTGGTGGTGGTGGTCGCGCGCCGATTTAGTGGTGGTGGTGTTCGTGGTGGCGGTGGTGCTATGAACTCGGCGACCCAAGTTCAAGTTAATTTATTAGGTGTAGCCCTGTGAGCCATTCAGCTCTTGAATCAGGTGCAACCGCAACAAACAAAAACATGAACAAGAAAACATCTTAAAGTGACTGAGTGCAAACAGAAAATCCAAGAAAAGACAGCAAAATATTGCAGAAGAAAAATCACCGTACACCAACGCTGTGTGCAAAAATCCCAGTGGGATGCAAGTCAAAGTCAAACAACGAGTTCGATTTCCCCGCTCACGACCAACACCGGTGACGATTTTTCCGAGGCCGACCTGGGCCCCTCCCCTAGGTTGACCCGGCCTCAAATGAGTAGCTGGTGCGGTGTGTGAACATCGCCATGGGGGAGACAAAGGCGGCCGGGCATGGGGCTGGCCACCCCCCCCCCCTGCCCCCTCTCGCGTGCCGTGCCGGCCTTCATTGGTGCTGCCGCTTGCTAACAGCACTTGCCCCCGTTTCGGTCTCCATTGACGCCATCGAACCCAACGAAAGAAAACCTCCCGGTGACGTTTCGCCGATGTTGACGTCGTAAGGCGACGGTCGTGGTTACGAATTTGCCGCACCCCCCCCCCCCGCAACCCTCGGCGCCAGGCTCCGGCTTCAAGGACACCCTCTCGGACGACAAACGCAACGTGCAGTTGACGGAATTGGACGGTGGGCGCAGGAGGCGACAGCAGCAACGGCAGCAGCAGCAGCAGCAACGGCAGCAGCAACGGCAGCAGCAGCACACACACAGCTACCAGGCCACTGGTCGCAGTGAGTGCAAGCGTTGTCGGGGTGGTGCGGTTAGGGGCGGTGGTCAGTTTAACACGTAGGCTTTCGCGACCAATATTATTCATATCAACGTTTTTGGGTTTAGATCGCGTTATTTATAAATGTGTCGTAACCCTCCACCACCCGACACGGCCAATCAGTAAAAATGTGTCACGTTGACAAAAGACAAATTAGTTCACTGCTTTAGCCCACCGGTGTGTTGAAGCGTGAAACCACAACATTTACAATTTGAGTAGTGCGACGTTTCGCTGGTAATTGCATCCAGCATCATCGGGCAATTCGCCAGAATGGTGAGGCTCTGCTGTGTCTCCCGTTCTTATATATAATTGTAAATGTTGTGGCTTCAACACACCGGTGGGCTAAAGCAGTGAACTATTTGTCTTTTGTCAACGTGACACTTTTTTTACTGATTGGCCGTGTCGGGTGGTGGAGGGTTACGACACATTTATAAATAACGCGATCTAAACCCAAAAACGTTGATTATGAGGGGCGGTGGTGTTTGCCGAACCTCGGGGATTTTGGTCGTGACGATGCCTGCCGGGTTCAGTCGGGTCTCCCTTGCGTCGTGTGGGTCTCTGTGTGGTGAGTCTGTGGGTCTCTGTGTGTGCGAGTCTGTGGGTCTCTGGGTGAGTCTGTGGTTCTCTGTGTGAAGAGTATGTGGGTTTCCGTGTGCGAGTGTGGGTCTCTGGGTGAGTCTGTGGGTCTCTGTGTGTGCGAGTCTGTGGGTCTCTGTGTGAGTGAGTTTGTGGGTCTCTGTGTGGTGAGTCTGTAGGTCTCTGTGTGGTGAGTCTGTGGGTATCTGTTTGAGTGAGTCTGTGGGTCTCTGGGTGAGTCTGTGGTTCTCTGTGTGTGTGAGTCTGTGGGTCTCTGTGTGGTGAGTCTGTGGGTCTCTGTGTGTGCGAGTCTGTGGGTCTCTGGGTGAGTCTGTGGTTCTCTGTGTGAAGAGTATGTGGGTTTCCGTGTGCGAGTGTGGGTCTGTGTGCGAGTCTGGATCACCGCGTGTCCTGCGCCCCCCATTTCCCCACACCCCCGTCCACCTACCGGACACGTGTGAACAAGAGCTCTACAGCTCATCGGATTCCTCCACTCGTAAACAAATCGGCATTCCTCCTGCACCCTCGCCCACACCCCCCTCCCCAGGGCCATCGGCCGCCAAGGTGGCCACTACCGGCGGCAGGGACCGTCCGCCACCGCTGCTGCTGCTGCTGCTGGCGGGCCTGACCTTGGTGACCTTGGCGGCGTTGGCGGCGTTGGCGTGGTCGTGGTCCGCAGGAGCCGGCCGCGGCCGCGGGTCGCCGGTGCCCGCCGGCCTCCCCGGCGACGCGCCGGAGCCTCTCCACCAGGCGGTGTTCGGCGAGCGCCTGGAAGCGGCCCGCCGGCGCCACCCCTCGCAGTGCGACGAGCTGTGGCGCCGCGTCAACATCACGCTGCGGCGCCACCTGGCGGCTCTGGCCGACGGCGACCCCGGCACGCCGAGCCAGCCGGCGACGCTGCTGCTGGCGTCGGGCCCCCGGGGTCTCGGCGCCGCCGAGGGGCTGGCGGCCGGCCTGGCCGCGGCCTACGGAGACGCCGCGGCCGCCGCGTCGGACGACGGTGGCGTCGGCGGTGGGCGAGCGACGGTGACGCTGAGCGGCGTGGAACTGTCGGGGATGTCGGGCGACGACGCCAAGCTGGAGTTGGACGCGCGGCTGCAGTCGGCGCTGGGAGCCGACGACGGAGCCGGTGCCGGTGCCGCCGTCGCGCTGGTGCGGCTGGAGCGGCTGCCCCCGGCGTCGACGCTCATGCTGTACGCGTACTGCGACCACGAGACGGCCAAGTTCAAGCGCGCGCTCCTCATCTTCACGGTGCTGCTCGACCACGACGATCGCCACGACGATCGCCGTGGCGATGGTGGCCGTGACGACGACGACGACGACGGTGGCCGTGGCGACGGCGGGGAGGCCGGCGAGGGGAGCTGCCGGGCCCTGCGGGACTTTTCGGACCGGGTTTACGCGTCGCTGCGGCGGGCGCTGGTGGGGCCGAGGCTCGACCTGGACAAGTTTGCGGGGCTGTGGAGCCGCGTGGCCACCGTGGTGCTGCCCGTGCAGCCGGAGGGGTCGCCCTGATCCGTCGTCGACGTCGCTGTCGTCACTGTCGCCGCGATTGTCGTCACTGTGATCGTGGTCACCGTCACTGTGATCGTGGTCACCGTCACCGTGATCGTGGTCACCGTCACTGTGATCGTGGTCACCGTCACCACGATCGTCGTCACCATCGTCACCGTGATCGTGGTCACCGTGACGACGACGTGATTGTCGTCACCGTGATGGTCGTCACCGCGATCGCCGTCATCGTAATCATCGTCACCGTCACCACGATCGTCGTCGTCGTCACCGTGATCGTGGTCATCATCGTCACTGTGATCGTGGTCACCGTGACGACGACGTAGTGATTGTCGTCACCGTGATGGTCGTCACCACGATCGCCGTCATCGTAATCATCGTCACCGTCACGACGATCGTCGTCGTCGTCGTCGTCACTGTGATCATGGTCACCGTGGCGACGACGTAGTGATTGTCGTCACCGTCACCACGATCGCCGTCATCGTAATCATCGTCACCGTCACCACGATCGTCGTCACCATCGTCACCGTGATCGTCACCGCTGGCCAAGGCTTAATTTCAGTGGCACGGCACGTCCAGTATCACTCTCGCTCTCGCATGTGGCAACTTCTTCGCTTTTAAAGTAATCGCTGTTGGGTCACATGTAAGTCTATGGGACCTGCCCAAGTCTATGGGTCTCTGTGTGAGTCTATGGGTCTCTGTGTGAGTCTATGGGTTCTGTGTGAGTCTATGGGTTCTGTGTGAGTGTATGGGTCTCTGTGTGAGTGTATGGGTTTCTGTGTGAGTCTATGGGTTCCGTGAAAGTCTATGGGTCTCTGTGCGAGTCTATGGGTCTCTGTGTGAGTCTGTGGGTCTCTGTGTGAGTCTATGGGTTCTGTGTGAGTCTATGGGTTCTGTGTGAGTCTATGGGTTCTGTGTGAGTCTATGGGTGCTGTGTGAGTGTATGGGTCTCTGTGCGAGTCTATGGGTTCCGTGAAAGTCTATGGGTCTCTGTGTGAGTCTATGGGTTCTGTGCGAGTCTATGGGTTCTGTGCGAGTCTATGGGTCTCAGTGTGAGTCTATGGGTCTCTGTGTGAGTCTATGGGTTCTGTGTGAGTCTATGGGTGCTGTGTGAGTGTATGGGTCTCTGTGTGAGTGTATGGGTCTCTGTGTGAGTGTATGGGTCTCTGTGCGAGTCTATGGGTTCTGTGCAAGTCTTTGGGTTTCTGTGCGAGTGTATGGGTTTCTGTGTGAGTCTATGGGTTCTGTGTGAGGCTATGGGTCTCTGTGTGAGTCTATGGGTTCCGTGAAAGTCTATGGGTCTCTGTGTGAGTCTATGGGTTCTGTGCGAGTCTATGGGTCTCAGTGTGAGTCTATGGGTCTCTGTGTGAGTCTATGGGTCTCTGTGTGAGTCTATGGGTTCTGTGTGAGTCTATGGGTTCTGTGTGAGTCTATGGGTCTCTGTGTGAGTCTATGGGTCTCTGTGTGAGTCTATGGGACCTGTGTAAATCTATGGGTCACTGTGTGAGTCTATGGGTCTCTGTGTGAGTCTATGGGACCTCTGAGTCTGTGGATGTTGTGTAAGTCTATGGGTTCTGTGTGAGTCTATGGGTTCTGTGTGAGTCTATGGGTCTCTGTGTGAGTCTATGGGTCTCTGTGTGAATCTATGGGTCTCTGTGCGAGTCTATGGGTCTCTGTGTAAATCTATGGGTCTCTGTGCAAGTCTATGGGGCCCCTCTGAGTCTGGATGCTGTGTAAGTCTATGGGTTCTGTGTGTCTATGGGTTCTGTGCAAATCTATGGGTCTCTGTGTGAATCTGTGGCTTCTGTGTAAGTCTATGGGACATCTGAGTCTGTGGCTCCTGCGTTCTTCTATAGGTCCTATGTTAGTCCGTGTGGGGTCTCTTTAGGCCCTAAGAAGTGTAAGAATCTTACGTTAATATATGAAGGTATGCACCATGCATTAAATATGCAGTATCTTGCAGTCCGAATGATCACCATTGTCGTCGTCGTCGTCATCACAATCATCACCATCATCATTGTATTCATCGTAAAACGCCACCATCATCGCCGCCATCACCATCATCACCATCATCACCATCATCATTGCCTTCATTGTAAAACGCCACCATCATCTACGTCATCACCATCATCACCATCATCATTGTCTTCATCGTAAAACGCCACTATCATCACCATCATCACCATCATCACCATCATCACCATCATCATTGTCTTCATCGTAAAACGCCACCATCATCACCATCATCACCATCATCACCATCATCACCATCATCACCATCATCATTGCCTTCATTGTAAAACGCCACCATCATCGCCGCCATCACCATCATCACCATCATCACCATCATCATTGCCTTCATCGTAAAACGCCACCATCATCTACGTCATCACCATCATCACCATCATCATTGCCTCATTGTAAAACGCCACCATCATCTATGTCATCACCATCATCACCATCATCATTGCCTCATTGTAAAACGCCACCATCATCTATGTCATCACCATCATCACCATCATCACCATCATCATTGTATTCATCGTAAAACGCCACTATCATCTACGTCATCACCATCATCACCATCATCACCATCATCATCACCATCATCATTGTCTTCATCGTAAAACGCCACCATCATCTACGTCATCACCATCATCACCATCATCACCATCATCATCACCATCATCATTGTCTTCATCGTAAAACGCCACCATCATCACCATCATCACCATCATCACCATCATCATCACCATCATCATTGTCTTCATCGTAAAACGCCATCGTCATCACCGCCACCACTATCATCACCGTCGCCACCGTCGCCACCTCCACCCCATCGCAGCCACCTGATTCAAGTGAAGAGAAGCGTGGGATCGGATTGCGTTGCAGCAGGGACGAGGTTGGCAGTCGCAGCAGCAGCAGCGTGAGGTTCAGAGCAGAGGTCGCAAACGGGTTTTGATTCCTTACCCGTACCCGTACCCGGCCGCACAAGGGTCGCAAACGGGTACCCGATTGCGACCTCTGGGATGAAGCCATGTTGCAGGCGCGGGTGGGTTGATTCTAGGAACTTGAATTGTGAGAAGAGACAAGACGTTGGGAAATGAGTGACAAACGGTTACTCACCAGTGACTCACGGCCTACCCGTACCCGTACCCGTACCCGGCCGCACCAGGGTCGCAAACGGATACCCGTACCCGGCCGGGTACAGGTAGCGGGTAGGGTACGGGTATCGGGTACCCGGTTGCGACCTCTGGGATGAAGCCGTGTTGCAGGCGCGGGTGGGTTGATTCTAGGAACTTGAATTGTGAGAAGAGACAAGACGTTGGGAAATGAGTGACAAACGGTGACTCACCAGTGACTCACGGCCTACCCGTACCCGGCTGGGTACGGGTAGCCGGGTATCGGGTAGGGTACGGGTATCGGGTACCCGGTTGCGACCTCTGGTTCAGAGACTCGCGGCCACGTCCCGTAAAGGTTTACCGGCGGTTGACTCGCCGATGGCGCGTCACGCCGTGATCCACTGACCCCCCTTCTCTCTGCCCCCCACCCCACCCCCACCACCCCCCCCCCCCCCCGCCAACCACGAGGAGTGAGAGGAGTCGGAGGGATGGTTCCGCTGGAGCGAGCGTTAGAGGAGCAGGAGGAGGAGGGCCGGGGGATCAGAATCGGTCCCCGGCCGCTCTGTCCCATTGGGATCGATTTGTGCCCTTTCATGCACCACCCAGCGCGCCCGCTCCCTTTTCAAATGCACTGGACGTTGACTGCGAATGTATCTTGTGCACGTGGGTGGATGCGTGTGTGTCTGTGCGTGTGTGTCTGTGCGTGTGTGTGTGGATCTGTGTGTGGGGAGCGATAGTGCAGCGGTTAGCGCTACGCTGCGCTATGAACCCGGCGACACGAGTTCGATTCCCGCTCACGGCCAACACCGGTGACGATTATCTGAACTGGTCCCGGGCCTTCCCTAGGTCGACTCAGCCTCAAATGAGTACCTGGTGCGGTGTGTAAACATTGCCACTAGGGAGACAAAGGCGGTCGGGCGTGATGGTGCTGGCCACCCACCCCCTCGTGTACCGTTCCAGCCTTCATAGGTGCTCGCTAACAGCACTTGCCCCTACAGTCTGTTAAAGGCTATACGGGGGTTCTTCTTTGTCTCTGTGTGTGGGGCTGGGTGGGGAGGGGCTGGGTGGGGAGGGTGGGGAGGGGCTGGGTGGGGAGGGTGGGGTGGGGCTGGGTGGTGAGGGGCTGGTCACCCCGTGGTGCCCTTATACAACTCAACGTTTCACCTACTCACGCCGGCTTGTGCCCGCCCTCACAGTCGGGCATATTTGCGGAATACACCACGCCCTGGCCGTTGACCCTGCAGGCCATTGACCGAGCAACCCAACGTTCCTACCAGCTCCCTCCGCAGGAATGTGTTATTATTACACTGTAGTTTCGCGACCAACATTCAAAATAAAAAAAACATTATTTTCCACCTGAAGAAGACCGCTTGTGTTGCGATCGAAACGTCGTGGGTTGTTTTGCTTTTAATTTAGATTTTTTGTTTTTCTATCTCCGTGACTTTACCAAAAGAACCAAGAATATGAATATTCGTAATAAAGGTTTTTGGTTGAGTACAAATGTTGTCGTAACTCTCCACCACGTAGTAAGGAATGTCACATTAACAAAATGCCAGTTAGTTTGTAGTGTGTAGTGTAGTAGTGTGTAGTGTAGTAGTGTGGAGTGTGTAGTGGAGTGTGTAGTGTATAGTGTATAAGTGTAGTGTGTAGACTGTAGAGTATAGTGTAGTGTAGTAGTGTGTAGTGTGTTGTAGTATAGTGTGTAGTGTATTGATGAGTGGATCTGTGGGTGGGTGGTTGAGGGGATGAGTGGGTGTGTGGATGAATGAGTGGGTGGGTGAATGAGTGGGTGGGTGAGTGAATGAGTGGGTCAATTAATTAGTGGGTGAGTGAATGAGTGGGTGGGTGAGTGAATGGGTGGGTGGGTGAGTGAATGAGTGGGTGGGTGAGTGAATGAGTGGGTCAATTAATTAGTGGGTGAGTGAATGAGTGGGTGGGTGAGTGAATGAGTGGGTCAATTAATTAGTGGGTGAGTGAATGAGTGGGTGGGTGAGTGAATGAGTGGGTCAATTAATTAGTGGGTGAGTGAATGAGTGGATGGGTGAGTGAATGGGTGGGTCAATTAATTAGTGGGTGAGTGAATGAGTGGGTGGGTGAGTGAATGAGTGGGTCAATTAATTAGTGGGTGGGTGAATGAGTGGGTGGGTGAGTGAATGAGTGGGTCAATTAATTAGTGGGTGAGTGAATGAGTGGGTGGGTGAGTGAATGAGTGGGTCAATTAATTAGTGGGTGAGTGAATGAGTGGATGGGTGAGTGAATGGGTGGGTGGGTGAGTGAATGAGTGGGTGGGTGAGTGAATGAGTGGGTCAATTAATTAGTGGGTGAGTGAATGAGTGGGTGGGTGAGTGAATGAGTGGGTCAATTAATTAGTGGGTGAGTGAATGAGTGGATGGGTGAGTGAATGGGTGGGTGGGTGAGTGAATGAGTGGGTGGGTGAGTGAATGAGTGGGTCAATTAATTAGTGGGTGAGTGAATGAGTGGGTGGGTGAGTGAATGAGTGGGTCAATTAATTAGTGGGTGAGTGAATGAGTGGATGGGTGAGTGAATGGGTGGGTGGGTGAGTGAATGAGTGGGTGGGTGAGTGAATGAGTGGGTCAATTAATTAGTGGGTGAGTGAATGAGTGGGTGGGTGAGTGAATGAGTGGGTCAATTAATTAGTGGGTGAGTGAATGAGTGGATGGGTGAGTGAATGGGTGGGTGGGTGAGTGAATGAGTGGGTGGGTGAGTGAATGAGTGGGTCAATTAATTAGTGGGTGAGTGAATGAGTGGATGGGTGAGTGATTGGGTGGGTCAATTAATTAGTGGGTGAGTGAATGAGTGGATGGGTGAGTGAATGGGTGGGTGGGTGAGTGAATGAGTGGGTGGGTGAGTGAATGAGTGGGTCAATTAATTAGTGGGTGAGTGAATGAGTGGGTGGGTGAGTGAATGAGTGGGTCAATTAATTAGTGGGTGAGTGAATGAGTGGGTGGGTGAGTGAATGAGTGGGTTGGTGAGTGAATGGGTGGGTGGGTGAGTGAATGAGTGGGTCAATTAATTAGTGGGTGAGTGAATGAGTGGATGGGTGAGTGAATTGGTGGGTGGGTGAGTGAATGAGTGGGTCAATTAATTAGTGGGTGAGTGAATGAGTGGATGGGTGAGTGAATGAGTGGGTGAGTGAATGGGTGGGTGGGTGAGTGAATGAGTGGGTCAATTAATTAGTGGGTGAGTGAATGAGTGGATGGGTGAGTGAATGAGTGGGTGAGTGAATGGGTGGGTGGGTGAGTGAATGAGTGGGTGGGTGAGTGAATGGGTGGGTGGGTGAGTGAATGGGTGGGTGGGTGAGTGAATGAGTGGATGGGTGAGTGAATGAGTGGGTGAGTGAATGGGTGGGTGGGTGAGTGAATGAGTGGGTCAATTAATTAGTGGATGAGTGAATGAGTGGATGGGTGAGTGAATGAGTGGGTGGGTGAGTGAATGGGTGGGTGGGTGAGTGAATGGGTGGGTGGGTGAGTGAATGAGTGGATGGGTGAGTGAATTGGTGGGTGGGTGGGTGAGTGAATGAGTGGGTGAGTAGTTGAGTGAGGAAGTAGGAGGGAGAGGGAGGAGGAATTAAGGAGCAAGTAGGAGGGGGGAGAAGGAGGAAGATGGAGGGGGGAGGGAGGAAGTAGGAGGGGGGAGGGGAGGGGGCAAGTAGGAGGGGGGAGGGGAGGGGGCAAGTGGGAGGGGAGGGGAGAGAGAAGGTAGGGGGGAGGGAGCAAGTAGGAGGGGGGAGGGAGCGAGGGGGGAGGGAGGAAGTAGGAGGGGGGAGCAAGTAGGAGGAGGGGGGAGGGGAGAGGAGGGGGGAGGGAAGGGGAGGGGGGAGAGGGAAGGGGGGGGAGGAGGGAGAGGGGAGGGGGGGGAAGGGAAGGGGGGAGAGGGAAGGGGAGGGGGGAGAGGGAAAGGAAGGGGGGAGAGGGGAGGGGGGGGAAGGGGAGGGGGGAGAGGGAAGGGGGGGGAGGAGGGAGAGGGGAGGGGGGGGAAGGGGAGGGGGGAGAGGGAAGGGGAGGGGGGAGAGGGGAGGGGGGGAAGGGGAGGGGAGAGAGGGAAGGGGAGGGGAGAGCGGGGAGGGGGGGAAGGGGAGGGGGGGAAGGGGAGGGGGGGAAGGGGAGGGGGGAGAAGGGAGGGGGGGGAAGGGGAGGGGGGAGCGGGAAGGGGAGGGGGGAGCGGGGAGGGGGGGAAGGGGAGGGGGGGGAGGGAAGGGGAGGGGGGAGCGGGGAGGGGGGGGAAGGGGAGGGGGGAGCGGGGAGGGGGGGGAAGGGGAGGGGGGAGAGGGCAGGGGAGGGGGGAGAGGGAAGGGGAGCGGGGAGGGGGGGAAGGGGAGGGGGGGAAGGGGAGGGGGGGAAGGGGAGGGGGGAGAAGGGAGGGGGGGGAAGGGGAGGGGGGAGCGGGAAGGGGAGGGGGGAGCGGGGAGGGGGGGGAAGGGGAGGGGGGGGAGGGAAGGGGAGGGGGGAGCGGGGAGGGGGGGGAAGGGGAGGGGGGGGAGGGAAGGGGAGGGGGGAGCGGGGAGGGGGGGGAAGGGGAGGGGGGAGAGGGAAGGGGAGGGGAAAGCGGGGAGGGAGGGGAGAAGAGGGAGGCGCAAAAAAGGAGGGGGCGGATTGGACGTGGCGGGTCACGTGGCCACGGCGCGGACCAATGGGCGCGCGGCGTCTCGGCCTCTCGCTGAGCCGAGTGGAGTTTGGCTTCACGCAGAGCGCGCTGAGGCGTTCGGTAAGAAGCGTTGACAACCCACACGCACCACACCGCACGCCCCACACCGCACACTCCACACGCCGGGGGGAGAGCCAGCGGCAGAGGCGGTGGTTTTGCGAGGAGACGGCGGTAGGTGAGACGTGAGCGAGGTGCGGTAGTCGTGGC
This sequence comes from Lampetra fluviatilis, assembly GCF_964198595.1. Lineage (NCBI taxonomy): Eukaryota > Metazoa > Chordata > Hyperoartia > Petromyzontiformes > Petromyzontidae > Lampetra > Lampetra fluviatilis. The sequence goes on along the minus strand of NC_136342.1, from coordinate 3,171,447 downwards.
GGTGGTGGTGGTTGCGGCCTAGTTCTAGTCGAGGCAAGAGTGTCCCCTCAAAATAATGTGATTTAATATTTCACTACTTATAATTGTAATGTCATTTAACGTATCACTACTTCTAATAATGTGCTTTAACATATCACACAAATAATAATAATGTCATTTGATATATCCTTATAATAATAATGTCATTTAACATATCACTACTGAAAATTATAATGTCATTTAACATATCACTACTTATATTAATGTCATTTAACATATCACTACTTATATTAATGTTATTTAACATATCGATACATTTAATTACATTAACATCGCTTACAACGAGTTCATCAAGGGGCTATCTGTGCCAGGCAATAGTTCAATAAATCTCTAATAATTAACCTGATATAATTTATTTATAATTTGTGTATCTACGATCAGACCGCTTAACAACTACTCCAAACATTTTTCCACAATATTTGACGACTCGGGTTCAACTTCTTATATTTAAAGACTTAAATTTCGATTTAAAGCTTTCGTGACTGCAGGGATTCATCTTCTTGGTTCTTTCGGTAAACTCATCACGTAGAATGGAAATAATAAAATAATAAAAATAAAACATAATAAAATAATTCTCACGACGTTTCGGCCACAACGCAAGCAGCCGTCCTCAGGTGACGAACAGGTCTGTCGGGAAGACAGCGTCTGAATGAAACAGCACCAAGCTTGGAGCGTATATTTAAGCTGGGTTGGAGGGGGAAGAGCGCCTTGACAAAATAATTTGCATATGCAGATGAATTTAGCATATTTAAAGACTTAATTCATCGGAAACCGCTGAATTTAAAGATTCCGTAATTTTTTTGTTATTCTAAACAAACACGAAATTTACTCAATAGTCTACGGGGGAAAGTCTGCAATCTTTTACCGTTTTAGAATTATTCAGATGTGAACATCATAAGATGCACATTTGTTTCGTTCCGATATATCTCAAAAGCACTAAAAGATGCAACCCAACCCTATCAAAAAGATACAACCCAACCCTATCAAAGGAAAAAAAAACCTTAATCTGATATGTGGAATGGTTTCTGAATGGCACCACGCAAACGAACGTGTTCTTGGGGCATTTAAACATCGATATTTGGTGGCCTTAAAATGAAAAATCTCGGATTTTCAGATCTCTCTTCCTGTTATTTGTGTCCTAAAATCTACCTGGGTACCAAATTGCATCTTTCTCCCTTGTCGGAAATTACCCTAGAGGTTATTCAGACGTACAGATTAAGGTATTTATTTAGATAGATAGAAGATTGATTTTTCTCTCCTGTTATTTGTGTCCTAAAAGCTACCTGGGTACCAAATGTCATCTTTATACCTTGTCGGGAAATACCCTAGAGGTTTTTCAGACATACAGATTAAGGTCTTTATTTAGATAGATAGAAGATTGATTTTTCTCTCCTGTTATTTGTGTCTTAAAAGCTACCTGGGTACCAAATTTCATCTTTCTACCTTGTCGGGAAATACCCTAGAGGTTTTTCAGATGTACAGATTAAGGTCTTTATTTAGCTAGATGGAAGATAGATTTTTCTCTCCTGTTATTTGTGTCCTAAAATCTACCTGGGTACCAAATTTCATCTTTCTACCTTGTCGGCAATTACCCTAGAGGTTTTTCAGACGTACAGATTAAGGTCTTTATTTAGATAAATAGAAGATAGATTTTTCTCTCCTGTTGTTTGCGTCCCTAAATTCTACCTGGGTACCAAATGTCAGCTTGCCTACCCTTTCGGCAAGTACCCTATAGATGTTTGAGACCTTACAGATGAACGACACTTGCCCCCAACAGCCTGTTAAGTCCATGAGGGGGAATCTTTGTCTTTGTTGTGCGTGTAGGTGGAGAGGCGTTGTAAGGAGGAGGAGGAGGAGAGACCGACATGGCCGACATCAAGAACCACCTCTACGCGTGGTGCGGCAAGCGCAAGCTCACGCCCACCTATGATATCCGCTGCGGGAACAGCAAACACCGGCCCACCTTCACCTGCGAGGTGCGGCTTGTACCGACGCGGCCACTACGGCTAACGCTCGACTCGCGTAGAACACATCCTGTCCCTCTCGCTCATGTGTCACCTCCCGCGTGTCTCTCTCCCCGCGTGTCTCTCTCCCCGCGTGTCTCTCTCCCCGCGTGTCTCTCTCCCCGCGTGTCTCTCTCCCCGCGCGCCTCTCTCCCTGCGTGTCTTTCTCCCCGCGTGCCTCTCTCCGCGCGTCTCTCTCCGCGCGTCTCTCTCCCCGCGTGTCTCTCTCCCCGCGTTTCTCTCTCGCTCATGTGTCATCTCCCGGGCGTTTCTCTCCCCGTGTGTGTCCCCGCGTGTCTCTCTCCCCACTTGTCTCTCTCCCCGCATGTCTCTCTCCCCGCCTGTCTCTCTCCCCGCGTGTCCCTCTCCCCGCGTGTCTCTATCCCCGCCTGTCTCTCTCCCCGCGTGTCTCTCTCCCCGTGTGTGTCTCTCCCCGCGTGTCTCTCTCCCCGCATGTCTCTCTCCCCGCGTGTCTCTCTCCCCGCGTGTCTCTCTCCCCGCGTGTCTCTCTCCCCGCCTGTCCCTCTCCCCGCGTGTCTCTCTCCCCGCGTGTCTCTCTCCCCGCGTGTCTCTCTCCCCGCGTGTCTCTCTCCCCGCGTGTCTCTCTCCCCGCCTATCGCTCTCCCCTCATGTAGCACCTCCCTGTGCATCACACCTCACCGTGCGTTACACCTCCTCCTCACCGCACGTGCGTCACACCTCACCGCTCGTCACACCTCCTCACCACACGTGCGTCACACCTCCTCACCGCTCGTCACACCTCCTCACCACACGTGCGTCACACCTCACTGCTCGTCACACCTCCTCACCGCACGTGCATCACACCTCACCGCTCGTTACACCTCCTCACCACGCGTCACACCTCCTCACCGATCGTCACACCACCTCACCACTCGTCACACCTCACCACGCGTCACACCTCCTCACCACTCGTCACACCTCCTCACCACTCGTCACACCTCACCACGCGTCACACCTCCTCACCACTCGTCACACTCACCACTCGTCACACCTCCTCACCACGCGTCACACCTCCTCACCACGCGTCACACCTCCTCACCACGCATCACACCTCCTCACCACGCGTCACACCTCCTCACCACGCGTCACACCACCTCACCGCTCGTCACACCTCACCTCTCGTCACACCTCCTCACCGCTCGTCACACCTCACCTCGTGTGCGTCACCCCCTCACCGCAGGTGCGCGTCGAAGGCTACACCTACACCGGCATGGGCAACTCGACGGCGAAGAAAGACGCGCAGAGCAACGCGGCGCGCGACTTCGTCAACTACCTAGTCCGCGTGGGCGAGATGAAACCTGAAGAGGTGCCGGCCCTCTCGGTGAGACACGCACCGCACTCTGCCACCCCCCCCCCCTCGCCTTTCACGGACGGCACGCTCACTCACTCACCCGCTCGCTTAGCAGTTCGCTCAGCACCTCGCCAACTCACTCACTGCCAACTCACTCACTCGCTCACTCACCCGCTCACTTGGAAGTTGGCTGAGCAGTTTGGTCGCTCGCTCACCCGCTCACTTTGAAGTTGGCTGAGCAGCTCGCCCACTCGCTCACTCACTCACCCGCTCACTTAGAAGTTGGTTGAGCAGTTTTCTCGCTCGCTCACTCACTCACTCGCTCACTTAGAAGTTGGTTGAGCAGTTTTCTCGCTCGCTCACTCACTCGCTCACTTATAAGTTGGTTGAGCAGTTTTCTCGCTCGCTCACTCACTCACTCACTTAGAAGTTGGTTGAGCAGTTTTCTCGCTCGCTCACTCACTCGCTCACTTAGAAGTTGGTTGAGCAGTTTTCTTGCTCGCTCACTCACTCGCTCACTTAGAAGTTGGTTGAGCAGTTTTCTCGCTCGCTCACTCACTCACTCGCTCACTTAGAAGTTGGTTGAGCAGTTTTCTCGCTCGCTCGCTCACTCACTCGCTCACTTAGAAGTTGGTTGAGCAGTTTTCTCGCTCGCTCACTCACTCACCCGCTCACTTATAAGTTGGTTGAGCAGTTTTCTCGCTCGCTCGCTCACTCACTCACCCGCTCACTTATAAGTTGGTTGAGCAGTTTTCTCGCTCGCTCGCTCACTCACCCGCTCACTTATAAGTTGGTTGAGCAGTTTTCTTGCTCGCTCACTCACTCACCCGCTCACTTATAAGTTGGTTGAGCAGTTTTCTCGCTCGCTCACTCACTCGCTCACTTATAAGTTGGTTGAGCAGTTTTCTCGCTCGCTCACTCACTCACCCGCTCACTTAGAAGTTGGTTGAGCAGTTTTCTTGCTCGCTCACTCACTCACTCGCTCACTTATAAGTTGGTTGAGCAGTTTTCTCGCTCGCTCGCTCACTCACTCGCTCACTTATAAGTTGGTTGAGCAGTTTTCTTGCTCGCTCACTCACTCACTCGCTCACTTATAAGTTGGTTGAGCAGTTTTCTCGCTCGCTCACTCACTCACTCGCTCACTTATAAGTTGGTTGAGCAGTTTTCTCGCTCGCTCACTCACTCACTCGCTCACTTATAAGTTGGTTGAGCAGTTTTCTTGCTCGCTCACTCACTCACTCGCTCACTTATAAGTTGGTTGAGCAGTTTTCTCGCTCGCTCACTCACTCACTCGCTCACTTATAAGTTGGTTGAGCAGTTTTCTTGCTCGCTCACTCACTCACTCGCTCACTTATAAGTTGGTTGAGCAGTTTTCTCGCTCGCTCACTCACTCACTCGCTCACTTATAAGTTGGTTGAGCAGTTTTCTCGCTCGCTCACTCACTCACTCGCTCACTTATAAGTTGGTTGAGCAGTTTTCTCGCTCGCTCGCTCACTCACTCGCTCACTTAGAAGTTGGTTGAGCAGTTTTCTTGCTCGCTCGCTCACTCACTCGCTCACTTAGAAGTTGGTTGAGCAGTTTTCTTGCTCGCTCGCTCACTCACTCGCTCACTTAGAAGTTGGTTGAGCAGTTTTCTCGCTCGCTCACTCACTCACTCGCTCACTTATAAGTTGGTTGAGCAGTTTTCTTGCTCGCTCACTCACTCACTCGCTCACTTAGAAGTTGGTTGAGCAGTTTTCTTGCTCGCTCGCTCACTCACTCGCTCACTTAGAAGTTGGTTGAGCAGTTTTCTCGCTCGCTCACTCACTCACTCGCTCACTTATAAGTTGGTTGAGCAGTTTTCTCGCTCGCTCGCTCACTCGCTCACTTATAAGTTGGTTGAGCAGTGTGCTCGCTCGCTCGCTCGCTCACTCGCTCACTTAGAAGTTGGTTGAGCAGTTTGCTCGCTCGCTCACTCACTCACTCACTCACTTAGAAGTTGGTTGAGCAGTTTTCTCGCTCGCTCGCTCACTCACTCGCTCACTTATAAGTTGGTTGAGCAGTTTTCTCGCTCGCTCACTCACTCACTCGCTCACTTATAAGTTGGTTGAGCAGTTTTCTCGCTCGCTCACTCACTCACTCGCTCACTTAGAAGTTGGTTGAGCAGTTTTCTCGCTCGCTCACTCACTCACCCGCTCACTTAGAAGTTGGTTGAGCAGTTTTCTCGCTCGCTCACTCACTCACCCGCTCACTTATAAGTTGGTTGAGCAGTTTTCTCGCTCGCTCGCTCACTCGCTCACTTAGAAGTTGGTTGAGCAGTTTGCTCGCTCGCTCGCTCGCTCACTCGCTCGCTTACTTATAAGTTGGTTGAGCAGTTTTCTCGCTCGCTCGCTCACTCACTCGCTCACTTATAAGTTGGTTGAGCAGTTTTCTCGCTCGCTCACTCACTCACTCGCTCACTTATAAGTTGGTTGAGCAGTTTTCTTGCTCGCTCACTCACTCGCTCACTTCTAAGTTGGTTGAGCAGTTTTCTCGCTCGCTCGCTCACTCGCTCACTTAGAAGTTGGTTGAGCAGTTTGCTCGCTCGCTCGCTCGCTCACTCACTCGCTCACTTATAAGTTGGTTGAGCAGTTTTCTCGCTCGCTCGCTCACTCACTCGCTCACTTATAAGTTGGTTGAGCAGTTTTCTCGCTCGCTCACTCACTCACTCGCTCACTTAGAAGTTGGTTGAGCAGTTTTCTCGCTCGCTCACTCACTCACTCGCTCACTTATAAGTTGGTTGAGCAGTTTTCTCGCTCGCTCACTCACTCACTCGCTCACTTATAAGTTGGTTGAGCAGTTTTCTCGCTCACTCACTCACTCGCTCACTTAGAAGTTGGTTGAGCAGTTTTCTCGCTCGCTCGCTCACTCACTCGCTCACTTAGAAGTTGGTTGAGCAGTTTTCTCGCTCGCTCGCTCACTCACTCGCTCACTTAGAAGTTGGTTGAGCAGTTTTCTCGCTCGCTCACTCACTCACTCGCTCACTTATAAGTTGGTTGAGCAGTTTTCTCGCTCGCTCACTCACTCACTCGCTCACTTATAAGTTGGTTGAGCAGTTTTCTCGCTCACTCACTCACTCGCTCACTTAGAAGTTGGTTGAGCAGTTTTCTCGCTCGCTCGCTCACTCACTCGCTCACTTAGAAGTTGGTTGAGCAGTTTTCTCGCTCGCTCGCTCACTCACTCGCTCACTTATAAGTTGGTTGAGCAGTTTTCTCGCTCGCTCACTCACTCACTCGCTCACTTAGAAGTTGGTTGAGCAGTTTTCTTGCTCGCTCGCTCACTCACTCGCTCACTTATAAGTTGGTTGAGCAGTTTTCTCGCTCGCTCACTCACTCACCCGCTCACTTAGTAGTTGGTTGAGCAGTTTGCTCGCTCGCTCGCCCGCTCATTTAGAAGTTGGCTGAGCAGTGTGCTTTCTCGCTCGCTCACTCACCTGCTCACTTAGTAGTTGGTTGAGCAGTTTTCTCGCTCGCTCACTCACTCGCTCACTTAGTAGTTGGTTGAGCAGTTTGCTCGCTCGCTCGCCCGCTCGCGCAAACTCACACTCACCAAATCACTTGCTTCCTCACTAGCCACGTCACTCGCTTGCCCGCACGATCGCTCGCTCACTCACTCACTCACCCACAAACTCACTCACTCACCACTCACTCACTCATTCACCACTCACTCACCACTCACTCACTCACCACTCACTCACTCACCACTCACTCACTCACCACTCACTCACTCACCACTCACTCACCACTCACTCACTCACCACTCACCCACTCACTCACTCACCACTCACTCACCACTCACTCACTCACCCACGAACTCACTCACCACTCACTCACTCACCCACTCACTCACCACTCACTCACTCACTCACCCACTCACTCACTCGCTCACTCACCCACGAACTCACTCACCACTCACTCACTCACTCACCACTCACTCACTCACCACTCACTCACCACTCACTCACTCACTCACCACTCACCCACTCACTCACTCACTCACCACTCACTCACCACTCACTCACTCACCCACGAACTCACTCACCACTCACTCACTCACCCACTCACTCACCACTCACTCACTCACTCACCCACTCACTCACTCGCTCACTCACCCACGAACTCACTCACCACTCACTCACTCACTCACCCACTCACTCACTCACTCACTCGCTCACTCACCCACGAACTCACTCACCACTCACTCACTCACCACTCACTCACTCACTCACCACTCTCTCACTCACCACTCACTCACTCACCACTCTCTCACTCACCACTCACTCACCACTCACTCACTCACCACTCACTCACTCACTCACCACTCTCTCACTCACCACTCACTCACCCACGAACTCACTCACCACGTCACTCACTCACTCACCACTCACTCACTCACCACTCACCACTCACTCACTCACCACTCACTCACTCACCACTCACTCACTCACCACTCACTCACTCACTCACCACTCACTCACTCACCACTCACTCACCACTCACTCACTCACTCACCACTCACTCACTCACTCACCACTCACTCACCACTCACTCACTCACCACTCACTCACTCACCACTCACTCACTCACTCACCCACTCACTCACTCACCCACTCACTCACTCACCACTCACTCACCACTCACTCACTCACCCACTCACTCACTCACTCACCACCACCCACCACCACCCACCACTCACCACCACCACTCACCACCACCACCACCACACACCACCACACACTCACCACACACCACCACCACCACTCACCACCACCACCACTCACCACCACTCACCACACACTCACCACCACCACCACCACCCACTCACCACCACACACCACTCACCACACACTCACCCACACCACACACCACCACTCACTCCACCACCACTCACCACTCACCACTCACTCACCACCACCACCACTCACTCACCACCACTCACTCACCCACCCACTCACTCACACACCCACACACCACACACCCACTCACCACTCACTCACTCACCACTCACTCACTCACTCACCACTCACTCACCACTCACTCACTCACCACTCACTCACTCACCACTCACTCACCACTCACTCACCACTCACTCACTCACTCACCCACTCACTCACTCACTCACCACTCACTCACCACTCACTCACCCACTCACTCACTCACCACTCACTCACTCACCACTCACTCACCACTCACTCACTCACCACTCACTCACTCACCACTCACTCACTCACCACTCACTCACTCACCCACCACTCACTCACTCACTCACCACTCACTCACCACCCACTCACTCACTCACCACTCACTCACTCACCACTCACTCACTCACCACTCACTCACTCACTCACCACTCACTCACCACTCACTCACTCACTCACCACTCACTCACTCACCACTCACTCACCACTCACTCACCACTCACTCACCACTCACTCACTCACCCACTCACTCACTCACCACTCACTCACTCACCACTCACTCACCACTCACTCACTCACTCACCCACTCACTCACTCACTCACCACTCACTCACTCAGCACTCACTCACTCACTCACCACTCACTCACCACTCACTCACCACTCACTCACTCACTCACCCACTCACTCACTCACCACTCACTCACTCACCACTCACTCACCACTCACTCACTCACTCACTCACTCACCCACTCACTCACTCACCACTCACTCACTCACCACTCACTCACTCACCACTCACTCACTCACTCACCACTCACTCACTCACCACTCACTCACTCACCACTCACTCACCACTCACTCACTCACCACTCACTCACTCACTCACCACTCACTCACTCACCACTCACTCACCACTCACTCACCACTCACTCACTCACTCACCACTCACTCACCACTCACTCACTCACCACTCACTCACCACTCACTCACCACTCACTCACCACTCACTCACCACTCACTTACTCACTCACCACTCACTCACTCACTCACCACTCACTCACTCACTCACCACTCACTCACTCACTCACCACTCACTCACTCACCACTCACTCACTCACCACTCACTCACTCACCACTCACTCACTCACTCACCACTCACTCACTCACCACTCACTCACCACTCACTCACCACTCACTCACCACTCACTCACTCACCACTCACTCACTCACCACTCACTCACTCACCACTCACTCACTCACCACTCACTCACTCACTCACCACTCACTCACCACTCACTCACCACTCACTCACCACTCACTCACCACTCACTCACCACTCACTCACTCACCACTCACTCACTCACTCACCCACCCACTCACTCACCACTCACTCACTCACTCACTCACCCACTCACCACTCACTCACTCACCACTCACTCACTCACTCACCCACTCACCACTCACTCACTCACCACTCACTCACTCACTCACCACTCACTCACTCACTCACACACTCACTCACTCACTCACCCACGAACTGGAGTGCTCGCTCATTCACTCGAACGCTCACCGAATCACTCCCTTGCGCGATGACTCTCTTAACGTGCTCACCATCTCACCAAATCCATCATCACTCTCTTGCCTGCTTGATCACTCAACCCGCCCAACTACTCGCCGGCTCACTCGTCCCTCATTTGCCTGCCCGATCGCTCGCCCTCCCGCCCAACGGCTCATTCAATGGCTCGCTCGTGTAATAAAGCTCGTTGAGACGACTTCTTGAATCCGTCTTTTATTCAACTTATGTTACAGTTCCTTCACGCTGCTGAGAGGCAGCGTGAGAGGGACAGATAGAGAGAGAGAGACGCACTGCCACGTGGCAACCCGGAGCCCCGCTCCCGCGTGGCCACCTTCCTCGGTTCGTTCCCGTTCTGACCACGTGTCGTTCGTCTCCACCCCTATTTATACCCGGGTCACGTGATACATTTCCGCCAATCCTCGTTAGCCTGCATGGAAACTTCCAGGCTCCCTCGCCAGCTCCCGGGACCACGCCCCTGACTCGTCTCCCCATTGGCTGTGGCCAAAGCCAGCAGAACCAATCCTTACAGCCTGGGGCCATGTCCCCAGGCTTCCCCCCCATTGGCTGTAAACCAGGACCGGTAGAACCAATCACCATGACGAGTTGTGATACGTCATATTACACTTGTAAGCTCAATCGCTCGCTCACTCAATCGCTCAACTGGCCCTCGGTCACTCGCCCCGCCCGCCCGCCCGCCCACCTACCCGGCCGTAAAGATACAAAACTCGCGTTGTTGTTGTTGTTGTTGTGCGTGCGTTGAAGGTGCCTCTCGCTCTTCCGATGGTCATTCCGAAGACGGAGGGTCCGTCGTCGCTGCCGGGAGAGGGGTTACTTCCTACGGGGGGACCCCTACCCCCTCACCTCGCGCTGGGAGGGGGGCAGGGGGGGGGGACCCGCCCCCCAAGGTACGCGACCGCAAAAAAAATAAACTAAACGCACGGTGAGACTCTTCATTGTGTCAGCGTGCGGTGTGTCCGATTCTGTTGCGGATCAACCTCCACGCCTGGGGCCGTGGACGTGAATTGATTAATGACTCGTGGATTATCTTCTTGGTTCTTTCGGTAAAGTCACGTAGAATGGAAATAATAAAATAATGAAAATTATTCTCACGACGTTTCGGCCACAACGCAAGCAGCCGTCCTCAGGTGAAGAACAGGTCTGTCGGGAAGACAGCGTCTTGATATGCAAATTCCTTTGTCAAGGCGCCCTTCCCCCCTCCAACCCAGCTTTAATATACGCTGCCAAGTCTGGTGGTGCCCATTCAGAAGGCTGTCTTTCCGACAGACCTGTTCTTCACCTGAGAACGGCTGCTTGCGTTGTGGCCGAAACGTCGTGAGAGTTATTTTATTATGTTTTATTTTTATTATTTTATTACTTCCATTCTACGTGACTTTACCGAAAGAACCAAGAAGATGAATCCCTGCAGTCACGAAAGCTTCACATCGAAATTTGACTCGTGGATTAGTTTCCCCTGGAGCCCAAATTAATTGTCTTAAAAACAGTTGCGCATTGCTTGCCGTGGAAATGTTCATTTACGAGTCAGGCATGTACACCATTGGAACCTCATTTGCCAGTAGAAAGATATGATAATTGTTTTTTTACCCTTCTATCTGGCAACAAAACTGACACCTTTTTTACAAGGAGTCGTGTTTGCATAGACCACAATACCTGCAGCCATAATGCAAACAATAAACACAACTCTGATGATGGATATGCACTGTCCTTGAAGTTGATTGGTCCACACCCGAAACAGCTTTCCTTAGAGCCTAGTCTCACATGGTGTTGGAGCAGATGACGCCAAAAGGCGCACAACTCAAAGACAATGCACCATCAGAGTATGAGAGCTCATAAAAAAGGTGTCAGTTTTGTTGCTTAGATAGAAGGGTAAAAAAACAATTATCGAGTGAGGCGTGCTTAAGCCGAACAAAGACGTTGCTCCGGTTAATACGTAAATCCACGCGATCCCCTCTACAGTACAGTAGTTGCAATATCTTTACAAGGGCTCCTGGGAAGTGTTTGTATCTCAGAGTTAATCGGCAGAAGCGCTTAATAAAGCACCGGCACAAGCCCTTACTTGGAAAGCTGCCTCCAAGTCGTCCGACACTTCTCACCACACGGTAAAATAAATAAAAATGTAGCTTCAAATCGCTCCACATCTGTCCTCTCCACTGCGTTAGGGTTTGGTGGTGGCGGTGGTGGCATCGGCGGTGGTGGCGGTGGCTACGGCGGAGGCTACGGCGGTGGCGGTGTTGGAGGTAGTGGCGGTGGTGGTGGTGGTGGTGCTGGCGGTGACGGTGGCTACCAGAGCGACCGAGGCTTGAACCTGAAGGAGTACTACATGAAGAAGGAGCAGGAGGAGAATGAGGCGGTGAGTGTGTGGGGGGGGGGGGGGGGGAATGGCGCACACACCAAAGACAACATTCCCCACCACTCCAGATATACCGCAGGCGTCAGGGTCGGGATCGAACCCACGACCTCATGCGTACCAGGCGAGGTAGTTAACATCTCGTCACACGCAAACTCCAGATATACCGCAGGCGTCAGGGTCGGGATCGAACCCACGACCTCATGCGTACCAGGCGAGGTAGTTAACATATCGTCACACGCAAACTCCAGATATACCGCAGGCGTCAGGGTTGGGATCGAACCCACGACCTTCTGCACACCAGGCGAGGTAGTTAACATCTCCTAGCCACCGTGATGACGATGATGAGAGAGAGACACGCAATCTCCAAATATACAGCAGCAGGCGTCGGGGTCGGGATCGAACCCACGACCTCATGCGTACCAAGCGAGGTTGTTAACATCTCCTAGCCGCCGTGATGACGATGATGAGAGAGAGACACGCAAACTCCAGATATACAGCAGTAGGCGTCAGGGTCGGGATCGAACCCACGACCTCCTGTATACCAGGCGAGGTAGTTAACATCTCCTGGCCACCGTGATAATGATGAGAGAGACGCAGACTTCAAAAATACAGCAGCAGACATCGTCAGGGTCGGGATCGAACCTGCGACCTCCTGCACACCAGGCGAGGTAGTTAACATCTCCTGGCCACCCACCCCCCACTCCCCGTAACTTTTCCGCCTCCTATTTCCCTGTCAGACGCTGGAGTCGGAGGAGGTCGACCTGAACGCCGGGCTGCACGGCAACTGGACGCTGGAGAACGCCAAGTCGCGTCTGCACCAGTACTTCCAGAAGGAGCGTATCCAAGCTGACTACACCT
>NC_136342.1:3133354-3155854 GCF_964198595.1 Lampetra fluviatilis | reverse complement strand
GACCCACCACACAGAGACCCATAGACTCACCACACAGAGACCCATAGACTCACCACACAGAGACCCACAGACTCACACAGAGACCCATAGACTCACCAAACAGAGACCCATAGACTCACACAGAGACCCATAGACTCACACAGAGACCCATAGATTCACACAGAGACCCACAGACTCATCACACAGAGACCCAGAGACTCACCACACAGAGACCCATAGACTCACCAAACAGAGACCCATAGACTCACACAGAGACCCATAGACTCACACAGAGACCCATAGACTCACCAAACAGAGACCCATAGACTCACACAGAGACCCGTAGACTCACCAAACAGAGACCCACAGACTCACACAGAGACCCATAGACTCGCCACACAGACAGAGACCCATATCCTCAGGTGGCAACCCTATCGGCAAAGTCCCCAAACCCATCCATGCCACGCTCACCGCCAAATTCCCAACCAAGCAAGCGCAGTCGTCCGTGGGCGCGTCTGGGGGGTGGGGGGGGGGGGGTGTGGGGGGGGGGTGGAGGGGGGGGGGGGTGGGGGGGGGCAGGGCTGGATGACGCGCCCACGGTCGGCGTACGACGAGCCGCGGTACAGGAGCTCGGAGCGACCTGCCGATGGTTTTCTCCGCGCTCCGGCACCGCCAAAAGTTAGCCGGGTGGTCCACCGCCCCCCCCACCATCCTGGCCAAGCCACCACCACGACCGGCGCCAACGCCGCCGTCGCCGCCGGTGGTGGTGGTGGCGGTGGGAGGCGGTGGTGCCGGGCCCGATAGGGTGTCCAGGCGGGGGTGTAACCGTTACCGTTGTTGTCGTTTCCTCCAGGGCTCTGTGGATGCGCAGTGCCGGTTCCGTTAGCCACAGCAGCGCCCTCACCGGCACCCTCTCACGTACGGCACACCCCCTATCCCCACCCCCCCCCCCCACCTCTGTCGTGTGAGCACCGATGCGTGAAGCGACGACTTTCGCTCGCTCCCCACGATTCTGCTCCCCGCTCGCTCGCTCGCTCGTTTGCTCGCTCGCTCGTTTGCTCGCGCGCCGACGGTCACGACGTCGGCCTCGCAGGCCGTGTCGAACTTGGATTTGTTTGGGCGCCGCCCGTGCGTGCGGCCCCCCTCTGCGCGTGCTGGCCGGGGGCGGTAGCGTCGTGCGGCTTGTGAGGTCGCGAGGTCGTGAGGTCGTGAGGTCGTGGGCTCGTGAACTCGTGAGCTCGTGAGGTCGTGAGGTCGTGAACTCGTGAGGTCGTGGGCTCGTGAGGTCGTGAGCTCGTGAGGTCGTGAACTCGTGAGGTCGTGAGCTCGTGAGGTCGCGGGCTCGTGAGCTCGTGAGGTCGTGAACTCGTGAGGTCGTGAACTCGTGAGCTCGTGAGGTCGTGGGCTCGTGAGCTCGTGAGGTCGTGGGCTCGTGAGCTCGTGAGGTCGTGAGGTCGTGAGCTCGTGGGCTCGTGGGCTCGTGAGGTCGTGAGGTCGTGGGCTCGTGAGGTCGTGGGCTCGTGAGCACGTGAGGTCGTGCGGCTCGTGAGGTCGCGAGGTCGTGAGGTCGCGGGCTTGCGAGCTCGTGAGGTCGCGGGCTCGTGAGGTCGTGAGCTCGCGAGGTCGCGAGGTCGTGAGCTCGTGAGCTCGTGAGCTCGTGAGCCATAGACTTACACTGGACCCATAGACTAATACGGACCCATAGACTAACACTGGACCCATAGACTAACACTGGACCCATAGACTAACACTGGACCCATAGACTAATACGGACCCATAGACTAACACTGGACCCATAGACTAACACTGGACCCATAGACTAACACTGGACCCATAGACTAATACGGACCCATAGACTAACACTGGACCCATAGACTAACACTGGACCCATAGACTAACACTGGACCCATAGACTAACACCGGACCCATAAACTAACACTGGACCCATAGACTAATACGGACCCACACACTAACACTAGACCCACACACTAACACTAGACCCACACACTAACACTAGACCCATAGACTAACACCGGACCCATAGACTAACACCGGACCCATAGACTAATACGGACCCACACACTAACACTAGACCCACACACTAACACTAGACCCATAGACTAACACCGGACCCATAGACTAACACCGGACCCATAGACTAATACGGACCCACACACTAACACTAGACCCACACACTAACACTAGACCCACACACTAACACTGGACCCATAGACTAACACCGGACCCATAGACTAACACCGGTACCCATAGACTAACGCCGGACCCATAGACTAACACCGGTACCCATAGACTAACACTGTGCCCATGTTGAACTTCGTTCACACCGTGCGTTGCCACCTGTGCCAATCGGCGATTCTCACAGACCCACAGACTCACACAGAGACCCACAGACTTGCATAGAGACCCACAGACTCGCATAGAGAACCACACAGACTTACATAGAACCACACAGACTTACACAGAGACCCACAGATTCACATAGAGACCCACACAGACTTACATAGAACCACACAGACTTACACAGAGACCCACAGATTCACATAGAGACCAACACAGACTTACACAGAGACACACACAGACTCACATAGAGACCCACAGAGACTTACACAGAGACACACACAGACTCACATAGATACCCACACAGACTTACATAGAACCACACAGATTCGCATAGAGACCCGCAGACTTACATAGAGAGCCGCAGACCCACACAGATTCACATAGAGACTCACAGACTTAAATAGAGACCCACAGACTCGCATAGAGACCCACACAGATTCACATAGAGACCCGCATACTCATATAGAGACCCACACAGACTTACATAGAGACCCGCAGACTTACCGAATTCTATATTTTGGTTGCCGACCCCCCCCCCCCCCCGTCGCCTCCCATCTACGCTATTGGTCGATCCGTCCAGGATCTAATCGCCGCGCCGATTCGTTGGCACGCGACGACGCGCGGATTGAGTAATGCCCGTCGGTTCGTACAGCGTCGCGTTAAACGCAGACCAGAGGTCGCAACCGGTTACCCGATACCCGTACCCTACCCAATACCCGGCTACCCGTACCCGGCCGGGTACAGGTACCCGTTTGCGACCCTGGTGCGGCCGGGTACGGGTACGGGTAGGCCGTGAGTCACTGGTGAGTCACCGTTTTTCACTCATTTCCCAACGTCTTGTCTCTTCTCACAATTCAAGTTCCTAGAATCAACCCACCCGCGCCTGAAACATGGCTTCATCCCAGAGGTTACAATCGGGCACCCGTACCCTACCCGATACCCGGCCGGGTACGGGTAGCCGGGTATCGGGTAGGGTACGGGTACCCGATTGCTACCCTGGTGCGGCCGGGTACGGGTAAGGAATCAAAACCCATTTGCGACCTCTGACGCAGACCCCCCCCCATCCCCCCCCCCGTCCCCCCGCTTTCTTTTGATTGGCTGACGCCCGATGGGCAAATTTGGCTCGCGAGTTCCGTCTTGGCGTCGCGGCGCGGACAGATTCGCCCGACCGGCTCGCCGGAGTCGCCGGTGCCGGCGGCGTGGTGTTGACGTTGCCCGTGTCGCTCTCCCCGCCTCCCGGCAAACCGCAGGAGCTTCATAGCCGAGATGCAGCTCTTCATCAAGAAGCTGGGACGAAGTGAGAACTCGCACCGTCGTCGTTACTGTCACCACCGTCATCGTTACTGTCACCACCGTCGCCACCGTCACCACCACCTTCACCACCACCACCGTCACCATCGTCACCACCACCGTCACCACCACCGTCACCACCACCTTTACCACCACCACCACCATCACCACCGTCGTCACTGTCATCATCATGATCACCGCCGCCAGCACCGCCACCACAACCGTCGCAACGTTCACGGCACCCCCCGCAGTCCCCTTGCGTCCCCCCCCCACCCCCCCAGCATCTCCCCCGCGACTCCTTGTGCCCCCCCCCCGTGTCTCTTTGTGCCCCCCCCGTGTCTCCTTGCACCTCATCACCTTGCCTCCCCCATCATCTGACGTCCCCCTCCCCACGTGTCTCCTTGTGCCCCCCCCCCGTGTCTCCTTGCACCTCATTACCTGCCGTGTCTCAATCCTCTGTCTCTCTCTGCCCCTCTCACCACCACAACCACCACAACCACCCCCACCACCACCACCGCAACCACAACCCCCACCACCACAACCGCCACCACCACAACCCCCACCACAACCCCCACCACCACAACCACCACCGCCACCACAACCCCCACCACCACAACCCCCACCACCACAACCCCCACCACCACAACCCCCACCACCACAACCCCCACCACCACAACCCCCACCACCACAACCCCCACCACCGCCCCCCCCCCGCCACCCTCGGCAGAGATCTTTGCGCGCGAGCACGGCTCCAACAAGAAGCTGGCGGCGCAGTCGTGCGCCCTGTCGCTGGTGCGCCAGCTCTACCACCTGGGGGTGCTGGAGCCCTTCTCGGGGCACACCAAGAAGAAGGAGATTGAGGCCGTGAGTCGCGCATGCACGCAGCTGGGGGGGGGTGGGGGGGAGTGGGGGGGGTGGTGGGGGGGGAGTGGGTGGGGGTGGGGGGAGTGGGGGAGGGGGTGGGGGGGGTGCTGGGGGTGCTGGAGCCCTTCTCGGGGCACACCAAGAAGAAGGAGATTGAGGCCGTGAGTCGCGCACGCACGCAGCTGGGGGGGGGGGGAGTGGGGGGGGGTGGGGAGGGGTGGGGCGGGTGCTTGGGGGGGGTGGCAAGCAAACCGCTGGCGCCACCGCCCCGTTTCACCCACATCTCCCACCCCCACTTCCTGCCCCCCCCCCCACCTCCTGCCCCCTCCCACCTCCTGCCCCCCCCCCCGCCTCTTGCCCCTGCCCCCCCCCCCGCCACCTCCTGCCCCCCCCCCACTTCCTGCCCCCCCACCCTCCTGCCCCCCCCCCCCCCCCACCTCTTGCCCCCTCCCCCCCGCGGTGCAGCTGGAGCCGTTTGAGGTGGTGGTCCCCCCGGAGGTGGAGGAGCAGCTGCACGGCGTGGTGCACGACATGGGCCTGCAGCCCGTGCCGCCGGTGGGCACCCTGACACCCTGTCACCCTTGCACCCTGACCTTTACACCCTGACCCTTACACCCTGACCTTTACAGCCTGACCTTTACACCGTGACCTTTACCCTGACCCTTACAGCCTGACACCCTATCACCCTTACAGCCTGACCTTTACACCCTGACACCCTTACACCCTGACCTTTACACCCTGACCTTTACACCGTGACCTTTACACTGACCCTTACAGCCTGACACCCTGTCACCCTTACAGCCTGACCTTTACACCCTGACCTTTACACCCTGACCCTTACACCCTGACACCCTGTCACCCTTACAGCCTGACACCCTTACAGCCTGACCTTTACACCGTGACCTTTGCCCTGACACCCTGACCATACCCTGACCTTACCCTGACACTTACCTTGACCCTGACACCCTGACACTTACCTTGACCCTGACCCTTACAGCCTGACCCTTACCCTGACCTTGCCCTGACCTTACCGTGACCCTTACAGCCTTACCCTTACAGTCTGACACCCTCACCCTGACCCTTACCCTGACCTTACCCTGACCCTTACCCTGACCCTTACCCTGACACTTACCCTGGCCTTACCGTGACCTTAACCTTACCCTGACCCTCATAGCCTGACACCCTGCCACCCTGACACCCTGACCTTAACGTGACCTTACTCTGACACTTACCATGACACTTACCCTGACCCTTACCCTGTGTGTCCACCTGCCTGGGTATTTTGTACCATCGGACACTCCACCCCCATCAGCTCCCTAATTGGTGATGGGGCAGTTGTGGAGAGAGAGTGGAGAGTTTCCCGTACCTGGGCAGTGTGCTCATGACCGGCTCCACTTTGACAGCAGAGGTCTCACTCCGAATCAGTCGAGCGGCATCATCTTTTCAGCGACTGCGTAACGCTTCGGGTCTTCTCGGCCACGGTCATGCCCTCCCTTCTCCACGCTTGCGAAACGTGGACCTCCCTAATGGAAAATTCAGGCTGTCCTGCCTACGATCCATCTTGGGTTTAACCAGCAGGCTGGATTGTGTGAAGAGCTCACAAATCCTTGAAAGATCTGGGCAAAGTCCCATCGGTGAGCTCCTCCGGCAGGCAAGGCTGCGTTGGCTGGGACATGTAGCCCGCATGCCCAGCCACCGCATGCCTAAACAGCTTTTGTTCGGCCGGATCGAGGGGGCTAAACGGGCGCGGCACGGGCTCGAGAAGAGATGGAGTGATGTGGTACAGGAGGACGTGGAGCTGAGTGGACTTGCCGATGACTGGTACCAGCGGTGTCAAGATCGGCCTCTGTGGAGGAGGCTCGTGAAGGACGCTGCTGGGCAGTTGGAGGCAGTCGCCCTCCAACAACAACGGAGGGCGGAGGAGCGACGCTCACAACAACGAGCGGAGCGCCGGGTGGCTAAAATGCACGTGGTGCATCTGCCAGTCATCTCAGTCAGCCAGCCCACGGCACCTGCTGGGTCTGTCCCGTGACCTCCTGCACCTAGCCTGGCACAGTAGGGGGGGTACAGCTGGTGGTGCATCTACCGGTCATCTCAGTCAGCCAGCCCACGGCACCTGCTGGGTCTGTCCCGTGACCTCCTGCACCTAGCCTGGCACAGTAGGGGGGTTACAGCTGGTGGTGCATCTACCGGTCATCTCAGTTAGCCTATGGCACCTGCTGGGTCTGTCCCGTGACCTCCAGCCAGCGGGCCTTCGACACTTCACGTGATGGCTTCAGCGTGCACATGGCCCGGCACAAGCGCCGTGGTGACGTCACCGCCACTTAGTGGCGAATGGCGGTTGTTGTAGTTGTTGTTGTTGAGCTCCGTGCCGGCTTTCACAGAGGTGCTCCTCGCTAGCAGGCTTCGGCAAGGCAAGGTAATTTACCCTTTTTACTGGGTAAAAGGGTAAAAGGGTAAAGGGTAAAGATGTCGACATGCCAAGGGGTAAGGTAAATGGTAGGGTAAAGGTAGCTCGGAAGAATTACCCGGTAGGGTAAAGGAAGCGCAAAGTGTTACCCGGTAAATACCGCTAGAAGCTCCGTGGCGCAGTCCGTGGCCTACATTTACCGTTATAAACCTTGTTCATGTGTAGTAGTTCCCTAGTAATTACCATGTAATCGGGTAATTTGTATGGGGTGAGGGTAAAAGGTAGGGTAAAGGTAGGCTCGTTGCTTTTTACCTTTTAACTTTTACCTTACCTTGCCGAGGCCTACTCTGAAGGCTACACGGGTCGATCTTTGCCCCCCCCCCCCCGCATGCCCCCCTCCCACGTGCCCCCCCTCCACGTGCCCCCCCTCCCTCCCCCTGCATCCCCCCCCCCACGTGCCCCCCTCCCTCTCCCCGCATGCCCCCCCCCACGTGCCCCCCTCCCTCCCCCCGCATGCCCCCCCCCCCACGTGCCCCCCTCCCCCCCCCCCGCATCCCCCCCCACGTGCCCCCCCTCCCCCCCCTGCATGCCCCCCCCCCCACGTGCCCCCCCCTCCCTCTCCCCGCATGCCCCCCCCTCCCACGTGCCCCCCACTCCCCCTCCCCTCTCCACCGTGTAGGCGGCCAATCCGGGGGAGGCGGTGAGCCTCACGGTGAACAAGCTGGCTCACTTTGAGCCGTCGGCACGCCAGAGCTTCGCGGGCGTCGTGCCCTGGTCCCCGCCGCAGATGAACTGGAACCCGTGGACGAGCGGCAACATCGACGAAGGCCCGCTCGCCACCGTGAGACTCGCACGCTCACACACGCACGCTCGCTCACGCACGCTCACGCACGCTCACACACGCTCACACACGCGCTCACACACGGACACCACGGACACGCACGCTCACACGCACATGCGCTCACACACGCGCTCACACACGCGCTCACGCACGCGCTCACGCACGCGCTCACACGCACTCACACACGCACTCACCCGATACCCGTACCCTACCCACCGTGAGACAGACGCACGCGCTCACGCACGGACACCACGGACACGTGTGTGTGCACGCACAAAAACGAAGAGTCTAGATTTGAAGCTTTCGTGACTGCAAGGATTCGTACTCTTGGTTTTTTCGGTAAAGTCACCACGTAGGTGAAAAAAATGAAATTTAAATTAGTAAAAATAAAATAATAACGATATTATTTTATTTTTATTAATTAAAAAAAAATGAAATTAAAAAAATGAAATTTTAATTTGTAAAAACAAAATAACAATAATTATTATAATGACGATGATGACGCTGATGATGATGACGCTGATGATGATGACGCTGATGATGATGACGACGACGATGACGACGACGATGATGACGACGACGACGATGATGATGATGATGACGCTGATGACGACGGTGATGATGACGACGATGATGATGATAACGATGATGATGATGATGATGATAACGATGATGATGATGATGATGATAACGATGATGATGATGATGACGATGATGATGATGCTGATGACGACGACGATGCTGATAGCGATGATGATGATGATGACGACGATGACGACGATGACGGTGGTGGTGGTGATGTCGTGTGCGTGGCAGGCGACCCCGGAGATGGTCAGCAGGGATCTGCACAGCGCCCTCGTCTACAAGATGGAAAACGACGACAGCTACAAGCAGGCACGCCGCTCAAACAGAATCGCTCTTTATTACCGGAGGAGAAATCCGATGAGCTATAGCTCGATGATAATTTTTCACAGATTTACAGTAAGCAGGCACGGGGGTCAGAACCTTAAAACAACAACAACAACAAAAACACAGTGCAAAGTCTAGTGAGCGTAAAAAAATCACTTTTAAAAAAAGCACACGTACAAAAACAAAAATCGTAATCTTCATTTGAAGCTTTCGGTAAAGTCATCGCGTGTTTCTAACTCCGGTAAAACCTTGGATTGCGAGTAACTTGGTCTGCGAGTGCTTTGCAAGACGAGCAAAATGTTTCAAATAAATATTAATTTGACAAACGAGCGAGGGGGGGGTCTTGCAATACAGCGTCACGTGATCACAACTGATACACGGAAGGAGTAACACCGGTCAACCAAAAAAACACATTTTTTTCTGGCCTGGACTTATGCTAATTTCAGGGTGCTGATTCCAAATCTGATCTCAGATTTGCTCTATCACATCTCATTTCTATGCTATCGGCATACCCCGTTTTCATTGATTTTACCCGAATACTCTTTGGTTCTTTCGGTAAAGTCATCACGTGTTTCTAAAACCTTGGATTGCGAGTAACTTGGTCTGCGAGTGCTTTGCAAGACGAGCAAAATTTTTTTAATAAATATAAATTTGATAAACAAGCGAGGGGGGGGGGGGTCTTGCAATACGAGCAGCACACACGCACGCTTCGTCTGCCCAGCGTCACGTGATCACAACCGATACAGGAGGTGCTTTGATGATACACGGGTGATTTGAATGATAAGCACGTTTCTGGAAGGAGTAACACTGGTCAACAAAAGATAAACATTTTTTTCTGGCCTGGACTTTTGCTAATTTCAGGGTGCTGATTCCAAATCTGATCTCAGATTTGCTCTATCGCATCTCATTTGTATGCTATCGGCATACCCCGTTTTATTGATTTTACCCGAAATTAACTCTGTCACTTATGATTGCAAGTTGTTGCGAGTCAGTGACTGCTTTAGTGTTAAAATACGGTGCTGTATTTTTAGGATAGTGCGTTTATAATATCATTTTATGTAGATATCCACATTTATTTAATATTTTTCTTCTGCAGTTTTTATTGAAAATGCAATATTTGATATCTCAAGAACCTGATGTGATGCCAGATTTGGAATCAGCACCCCAAAAATTACCTTAAAACCGTTGGAAAACCTTATGCCAGAACAAGTGTGTTGACCAGTGTTATGCTCGCAATCCAAGGTTTCACTGTACGTGACTTTCACGAAAGAGCCATAGAGGACAAAAAAAATTGGTTGTGGTGGTGACGGTGGTGGTGACCGTGGTGGTGGTTGTGGCGGTGACTGTGGTGGTGATCGTGGTGATGGTGGTGGTCGTCGTGGTGGTGACCATGGTGGTGGTCATGGTCGTGGTTGTGGTGGTGGTGACCGTGGTGACCGTGGTGGTGGTGGTGGTGACGATGATGATGATGATGGTGGTGCTTGTGTTGACTGTGTCAGTGACCGTGCGTGTCCCACCCTCCCGCCCACCCGGTGCAGTTGGCCAGCGAGCGTCTTCAGCTGCCGATGGCCGAGTTCCGTGAGCAGCTCCTGGCGGCGGTGCGGGAGCACTCGGTGGTGATCGTGCGCGGCCAGACGGGCTGCGGCAAAACCACACAGGTGCCGCAGTTCATCCTCGACCAGTTCATCCTGGACGGCCACGGAGCCGACTGCAGCATCGTCGTCACGCAGGTACCGAACGATCGCCCACCGCCACCACCACCGCCAACACCGCAACCACCACTGCCACCACCGCAACCACCGCCACCACCGCCACACTCCGCCATACCTCCGCCACACCACCGACACCACCACCACCACACCGCCACCACCGCCACCACACCACCACCGCCTCACCTACCGACCACCCCCGCCTCACCACACCACTGCCACACCGCCAACACCGCCACACCACCACACCACTGCCACACCATCGCTACACCTACCGACCACCCTCCCCTCACCGCCACCACCGCCACCACACCACCGCCACCATCACCGCCACCACCGCCACCCGCCACCACCGCCACACCGCCACCACCGCCACCACCACCACTGCCACACCTACCGACCACCCCCGCCTCACCACACCACTGCCACACCACCGCCACCACCGCCACACCACTGCCACACCATCGCTACACCTACCGACCACCCTCCCCTCACCGTGGTTACCGTGGTTACCGTCGCGGTTGTCGTTGCCGCCTCGCCAGCCGCGCCGCATCAGCGCCGTGTCGGTGGCGGAGCGAGTGGCGTTTGAGCGCGGCGAGGACGTGGGCCTGAGCTGCGGCTACAGCGTGCGCTTCGAGTCCATCCTGCCCAGGCCTCACGGCAGCATCCTCTTCTGCACCGTCGGTAACCCACTCACCACCACCACCACCACAAAGACAAACATCTCCCTCCCCGCCCACACGTGTAGCCTTCGCAGACTCGTAATCAACGTTTTTGGGTTCAGATCGTCGCGTTATTTATAAATGTGTCGTAAGCCTCCACCACCCGACACGGCCAATCGGTAAAAAAGTGTCACGTTGACAAAAGACAAGTAGTTCGCTGCTTTAGCCACCACCGGTGTGTTGAAGCGCGAAACCACAACATTTACAATTTGAGTGCGACGTTTCGCTGGTATCATCGGGAAATTCGCCAGAATGGTGAGGGGCTCTGCTGTGCCTCCCGTTCTTATATAGAGCAGCAGCAGCAGAAGCAGCAGCAGCAGCAAGGTGACGTCATCATTAACAGACCGTTGGGGAAAGTGCCGTTAGCGAGTAGCAGCACCTGTATTCTTGGTTCTTTCGGTAAAGTCACGTAGAAGAGAAATAATAAAATAATATTAATATAAAACATTTCTTTTTCTTTTTGATATACATTTTTTTGTTTCCCTTCTACGTGACTTTACCGCAAGAACCAAGAATATAGTAATAAAATAATATTAATATAAAAAAATGTTATTTTTTATATTAATTTTATTTTATTATTTCCCTTCTACGTGACGTTACCGCAAGAACCAAGAATATAATAATAAAATAATATTAATATTAAAAAAAATTCCTTTTTTTATATTAATTTTATTTTATTATTTCCCTTCCACGTGACTTTACCGAAAGAACCAAGAACATGAATCCCTGCAGTCACGAAAGCTTTAAATCAAGATCAAAATTTATTATGTTTTATTTTTATTATTTTATTACTTCCCTTCTACGTGATAATAAAATTTAAGAATAAAAATGTTTTTTTTATTTTGTTTTATTTTTATTATTTTATTATTTCCCTTCTACGTGACTTTACCGAAAGAACCAAGAACATGAATCCCTGCAGTCACGAAAGCTTTAAATCAAGATTGAGCAGCACCTCATGAAGGCTGGAACGGCAACACCACGCCCGGCCACCTTTGTCTCCCCAGCGGCGATTTTCTTACACACCGCACCAGGTACTTATTTGAGGCTGAGTCGACCTAGAGGAGGCCCAGGACCGGTTCAGATAATCGTCACCGGTGTTGGTGGCCGTGAACGGGAATCGAACTCGTGTCGCTGGGTTCGTAGCGCAGCGTAGCGCTAACCGCTCCACCACCACTCCCACATACAAGCAAAGATCCCCCATATAGCCTTAACAGACTGTAGGGGCAAGTGCTGTTAGCGAGCACCTATGAAGGCCGGAACGGCACACGAGGGGGTGGGTGGCCAGCACCACGCCCGGCCGCCTTTGTCTCCCCGGTGGCGATGTGTGTGCTGACCGGAGCGTCTTTGTGTGTGTGCTGACTGGTGTGTGAGTGTTCTGGAGTGTGTGTGTGCGTGCTGGATTGTGTGTGTGTGTGTGCTGGAGTGTGTGTGTGCTGGTGTGTGTGTGCTGACTGGTGTGTGTGTGTGTGTGTGCGGAGTGTGTGTGTGTGTGTGCTGGAGTGTGTGTGTGTGCTGACTGGAGCGTCTGTGTGTGTGTGTGTATGCTGACTGGAGTGTCTGTGTGTGTGCTGGAGTGTGTGTGTGTGCTGGAGTGTGTGTGTGCTGACTGGAGTGTGTGTGTGTGCCGCCCCCGCCGCCTCCAGGAGTGCTGCTGAGGAAGCTGGAGTCGGGCCTACGGGGCATCAGTCACGTGATCGTGGACGAGATCCACGAGAGGGACCTCAACGTGAGCCGTCACTCCTCACGCGCCCATCTGTGTGTCTGTGTGGGTGTCTGTGGGTCTCTGTGAATGATGGTCTGTGTGGGTGTCTGTGGGTCTCTGTGAGTGTAGGTCTCTATGAGTATGGGTGTCTGTGAGTGTGGGTGTCTGTGGGTCTCTATGAGTATGGGTCTCTGTGGGTCTCTACGGGGCATCAGTCACGTGATCGTGGACGAGATCCACGAGAGGGACCTCAACGTGAGCCATCACTCCACACGCGTCCATCCGTGTGACTGTGTGGGTGTCTGTGGGTCTCTGAGTGATGGTGTGTGTGGGTCTCTGTGAGTGTGGGTGTCTGTGGGTCTCTATGAGTATAGGTGTCTGTGGGTCTCTATGAGTATAGGTGTCTGTGTGGGTCTCTGAGTATAGGTCTCTGTGGGTCTCTATGAGTATGGGTGTCTGTGGGTCTCTATGAGTGTGGGTTTCTGTGGGTCTCTGTGAATGATGGTCTGTGTGGGTGTCTGTGGGTCTCTCTGAGTGTGGGTGTCTGTGGGTCTCTATGAGTGTGGGTCTCTGAGTCTCTATGAGTGTGGGTGTCTGTGGGTCTCTGTGAGTGTGGGTGTCTGTGGGTCTCTGTGAGTGTGGGTGTCTGTGGGTCTCTGTGAGTATGGGTCTATGTGAGTATGGGTGTCTGTGGGTCTCTGTGAGTGTGGGTGTCTGTGGGTCTCTGTGAGTGTGGGTGTCTGTGGGTCTCTTTGAGTATGGGTGTCTGTGGGTCTCTGTGAGTATGGGTGTCTGTGGGTCTGTGAGTGTGGGTGTCTGTGGGTCTCTGTGAGTGTGGGTGTCTGTGGGTCTCTGTGAGTGTGGGTGTCTGTGGGTCTCTGTGAGTATGGGTGTCTGTGGGTCTCTGTGAGTGTGGGTGTCTGTGGGTCTCTGTGAGTGTGGGTGTCTGTGGGTCTCTGTGAGTGTGGGTGTCTGTGGGTCTCTGTGAGTGTGGGTGTCTGTGGGTCTCTATGAGTATGGGTGTCTGTGGGTCTCTGTGAGTATGGGTGTCTGTGGGTCTCTGTGAGTGTGGGTGTCTGTGGGTCTCTGTGAGTGTGGGTGTCTGTGGGTCTCTGTGAGTGTGGGTGTCTGTGGGTCTCTGTGAGTATGGGTGTCTGTGGGTCTCTGTGAGTGTGGGTGTCTGTGGGTCTCTATGAGTATGGGTGTCTGTGGGTCTCTGTGAGTGTGGGTGTCTGTGGGTCTCTGTGAGTGTGGGTGTCTGTGGGTTTCTGTGAGTGTGGGTGTCTGTGGGTCTCTGTGAGTGTGGGTGTCTGTGGGTCTCTATGAGTGTGGGTGTCTGTGGGTCTCTGTGAGTGTGGGTGTCTGTGGGTCTCTGTGAGTATGGGTGTCTGGTGGTCTCTGTGAGTGTGGGTGTCTGTGGGTCTCTGTGAGTGTGGGTGTCTGTGGGTCTCTGTGAGTGTGGGTGTCTGTGGGTCTCTGTGAGTGTGGGTGTCTGTGGATCTCTATGATGGTCTGTGTGGGTCTCTATGGGGCATCAGTCACGTGATCGTGGACGAGATCCACGAGAGGGACCTCAACGTGAGCCGTCGCTCCACACGCGCCCATCCGTGTGTCTGTGTGGGTGTCTGTGGGTCTCTATGAGTGATGGTCTGTGGGTCTCTGTGTGGGTTTCTGTGAGTGTGGGCACTGTGGGTCTCTATGAGTGTGGGTCTCTATGAGTCTCTATGAGTGTGGGTCTCTATGAGTGTGGGTCTCTATGAGTATGGGTCTCTGTGAGTGTGGGTCTCTGTGGGTCTCTATGAATGTGGGTCTCTTTGAGTGTGGGTCTCTTTGAGTGTGGGTCTCTGTGGGTCTCTGTGAGTGTGGGTGTCTGTGGGTTTCTGTGAGTGTGGGTGTCTGTGGATCTCTATGATGGTCTGTGTGGGGCATCAGTCACGTGATCGTGGACGAGATCCATGAGAGGGACCTCAACGTGAGCCGTCGCTCCACACGCGCCCATCCGTGTGTCTGTGTGGGTGTCTGTGGGTCTCTATGAGTGATGGTCTGTGGGTCTCTGTGTGGGTTTCTGTGAGTGTGGGCACTGTGGGTCTCTATGAGTGTGGGTCTCTATGAGTCTCTATGAGTGTGGGTCTCTATGAGTATGGGTCTCTGTGAGTGTGGGTCTCTGTGGGTCTCTATGAATGTGGGTCTCTTTGAGTGTGGGTCTCTGTGGGTCTCTGTGGGGGTCTCTGTGAGTGGCTCCCCCACGGGTGGTGACGTGTGGCCTGCCCCCCGTCAGTCGGACTTCCTCCTCGTGGTGCTCAGCGACGTGATGCGCACCTTCCCGGATGCGCGCATCGTCCTCATGTCGGCCACCATCGACACCACCATGTTCAGCGAGTACTTCGGCTGCTGCCCAGTCATCGAGGTGCACGGACGAACGTTCACCGTGCAAGGTGAGCACGTGCCACCAGCCCCGTGGCCCGCCCACACATTTGCGGCCGAGTCGACCTAGGGGAGGCCCAGGAACGGTTCCAATAATCGTCGCCGGTGTTGGCCGTAATGCGGGAATCAAATTCGGGTCGTCAGGTTCGTAGCGCTGACCGCTGCACCACCACTCCCCACAAAACAAAGACAAAGATCTCCCGTGTAGCCTTAACAGACTTGTTTGACGCAAGTGATTGCTGTCAGCTCTGTCTCCCTATCGCGAG
This sequence comes from Lampetra fluviatilis, assembly GCF_964198595.1. NCBI lineage: Eukaryota > Metazoa > Chordata > Hyperoartia > Petromyzontiformes > Petromyzontidae > Lampetra > Lampetra fluviatilis. The sequence goes on along the minus strand of NC_136342.1, from coordinate 3,140,377 downwards.
CCTGAGGCCTGAGTCTCACCCCTAACCCAGTCGGCTCCCAAGCCTCCCTGCAGTGTCACGGTTCACCTCGTACACCCCCCACCCCTACCCACAACCCCCCCTGCTCCTGACGTCAGAGTACCTGCTGGAGGACTGCATCCAGATGGCCAACTTGGTGCCGCCCCCTCCCGCTCCTACCCACAACCCCCCCTGCTCCTACCCACAACCCCCCCTGCTCCTACCCACAACCCCCCCTGCTCCTACCCACAACCCCCCCTGCTCCTACCCACAACCCCCCCCTGCTCCTACCCACAACCCCCCCTGCTCCTACCCACAACCCCCCCTGCTCCTGACGTCAGAGTACCTGCTGGAGGACTGCATCCAGATGGCCAACTTGGTGCCGCCCCCCCCCACCCCTACCCATAACCCCCCCCGCTCCTACCCACAACCCCCCCTGCTCCTACCCACAACCCCCCCTGCTCCTACCCACAACCCCCCCCTGCTCCTACCCACAACCCCCCCTGCTCCTACCCACAACCCCCCCTGCTCCTGACGTCAGAGTACCTGCTGGAGGACTGCATCCAGATGACCAACTTCGTGCCCCCCCCCCCACCCCTACCCACAACCCCCCCTGCTCCTACCCACAACCCCCCCTGCTCCTACCCACAACCCCCCCTGCTCCTGACGTCAGAGTACCTGCTGGAGGACTGCATCCAGATGACCAACTTGGTGCCGCCCCCTCCCGCTCCTACCCACAACCCCCCCTGCTCCTACCCACAACCCCCCCCGCTCCTACCCACAACCCCCCCTGCTCCTACCCACAACCCCCCCTGCTCCTGACGTCAGAGTACCTGCTGGAGGACTGCATCCAGATGACCAACTTGGTGCCGCCCCCTCCCGCTCCTACCCAGAACCCCCCCTGCTCCTACCCACAACCCCCCCTGCTCCTGACGTCAGAGTACCTGCTGGAGGACTGCATCCAGATGACCAACTTGGTGCCGCCCCCTCCCACCCCTACCCACAACCCCCCCCGCTCCTACCCACAACCCCCCCCGCTCCTACCCACAACCCCCCCTGCTCCTGACGTCAGAGTACCTGCTGGAGGACTGCATCCAGATGACCAACTTCGTGGCGCCCCCTCCGGACAAGCGCAAGAAGGGCCAGGACGACGACGGCGGTGGAACTGACGAGGAGGTGCGAGTTTGCTGTGTGTGCGTGTGTGGATGGGTGTGCGTGTGTGTGTGCGTGTGTGTGCGTGTGTGTGCGTGCGTGTGTGTGCGTGTGTGTGTGTGTGTGCGTGCGTGTGTGTGTGTGTGTGCGTGCGTGTGTGCGTATGGGTGCGTGTGTGGATGCGTGTGGGTGCGTGCGTGTGTGTGCGTGTGTATGTGTACGTGTGCGTGCGTGTGTGCGTATGGATGCGTGTGGGTGCGTGCGTGTGTGTGCGTTCGTGTGTTTGCATGCGTGCGTGTGTATGTTGGTGCGTGTGTGTGCGCGTGTGGGTGTTTGTGTGTTTGGGTTCGTGTGTTTGCGCGTTTGCGTGTGTTAATTGGTGCGTGTGTTTGTGTGTTCATATGTTTGCGTGTGTGCGCGTTGGCGTGTTGGCATGTGCGTGCGTGTGTACGGTTGTGCGCGTGTGTGTGTTCGTGTGTTTGCCCGCGTGAGTTTGTGCGTGCGTGTGCGCGCGTGTGTTTGGGGAGCGGCGGTGCAGCGGTTAGCGCACTGCGCTACGGCGACCCAAATTCGATTCCCGCTCACAGCCACCAACGCCTGGTGACGCCTAACCACACCGTGTTGCGCTGAGAATCACCACCACCACCGCCTCCCGACCCCGGCGTTCTCCGCAGGTTAACTGCAACCAGATCTGCGCCGCCGGCTACTCGGAGGCCACGAAGCGCGCGATGGCGCAGCTCAGCGAGAAGGAGCTGTCCTTCGAGCTGGTGGAGGCGCTGATCCGCTACATCGGCACGCTCAGCGTACATGGCGCCATCCTGGTCTTCCTGCCCGGCTGGAACCTGATCTTCGCGCTGCAGAAGTACCTGGAGAACTTGCCGCACTTTGGTGAGGCCGCGGTTTTGTCGCGGTGGGCGATGCCGGTCCGGTGGGGGGGGACGGGGGAGGGGGGGGCGGAGGGGTGGGGGGGTGCTGCTTCCAGATCTGGCATCAGTTTTTGTCCATCACAAATCCGGTTTTTGAGAAATCAAATATTGCATTTTCAATCAAAACTGCAGAAGAAAAGTATTAAATAAATGTGGATATCTACATAAAATGATATTATAAACACACCGTCCTAAAAATACAGCGCCGTATTTTAACACTAAAGCGGTCACTGACTCGCAACAACTTGCAATCATAAGTGACGGAGTTAATTTCGGGTAAAATCAATGAAAACGGGGTATGCCGATAGCATCAAAAATGAGATGTGATCGAGCAAATCTGAGATCAGATTTGGAATCGGCACCCTGAAATTAGCAAAAGTCCAGGCCAGAAAAAAAACGTTTTTTTTTTTGTTAACCAGTGTAATCTGAACCGGTCCTGGTGCCCTCTCGTAGGTAGACTCGGCCTCAAATAAGTAGCCTGGTGCCGTGTGTGGTGAGCATCGCCACTGGGGAGACAAAGGCGGCCGGGCGTGGTGCTGGCCACCCACCCCCTCGTGTGCCGTTCCGGCCTTCATAGATGCTGCTCGCTAACAGCACTTGCCCCTACAGTCTGTTCAAGCTATACGGGGGATCTTTGTCTTTGTGTGTATTGTGGGGGGAGCGGTGGTGCAGCGGTTAGCGCTACGCTGCGCTACGAACCCGGCGACCCGAGTTCGATTCCCGCTCACGGCCAACACCGGTGGACGATTATCTGACCCGGTCCTGGGCCTCCCCTAGGTCGTCTCAGCATGAAATGAGTACCCGGTGCGATGTGGTAAACATCGCCACTGGGGGAGACAAAGGCGATCGGGCGTGGTGCTGGCCACCCACCACCTCGTGTGCCGTGCCGGCCTTCACAGGTGCTGCTGCTTGCTAACAGCACTTGCCCCGACGGTCTGTTGAGGCTACACGGGGGATCTTTGTCTTTGCGTGGTGAGCAGGGGGGGGCCGGTACCGGATCCTGCCGCTCCACTCGCAGATCCCGCGGGAGGAGCAGCGTCTGGTGTTCGACAGCGTGCCTGACAACGTCACCAAGGTGCCGTCGCTGCTATCGGCATCGTCGTCATCATCGTCATCATCGTCATCATCGTCGTCGTCGTTATCGTCATCATCGTCATCATCATTGACGTCGTGATCGCTGCTATCAGCATCGTCGTCATCGTCGTCGTCGTCGTCGTCGTCATCATCATCATTGACGTCGTCATCGCTGCTATCGGCATCGTCGTCATCATCGTCATCATCGTCATCATCGTCATCATCGTCATCGTCGTCGTCATCGCTGCTATCGGCATCGTCGTCAGTGTCGTCATCATCATTGACGTCGTGATTGCTGCTATCGTCATCGTCGTCATCATCGTCGACGCCGTCATCATCATTGACGTCGTCATCGCTGCTTTCGGCATCGTCGTCATCATCATGGTCGTCACCACCATCATCATCATCATCGTAACCACCGTCACCATCGTCGTCTTCACTGTCATCATCATCACTGTCACCACCGTCATCATCACCATCATCGTCACCACCGTCATTATCATTACTGTCACCACCGTCACCATCATCGTCGTCATCATCATCACCGTCACCACCATCACCACCATCATCGTCACTTCCGTCATCATTATCGTCATCGTTTTCATCATCACAGTCACCAACCACCGTCACTAACATCGTCACCACCATCATCATCGTCATCACCATCACCAACATCATCAAAATCGTCACCACCGTCATCACTGTCGCCACCTTTATCATCGTCACCACCGTCACCATCATCGTCACCATCATCGTCACCACCGTCATCATCGTCGTTACCACCATTATCATCGTCATCATCGTCATCACCGACACCACCGTCACCAACATCGTCACCACCGTCATCACAGTCATCATCGTCGTTATCACCATTATCAACGTCACCACCGTCATCACCGACACCACCGTCACCAACATCATCAAAATCGTCACCAACATCGTCACCACCGTCACCATCGTCATCACTGTCGCCACCTTTGTCATCGTCACCACCGTCACCATCATCGTCACCACAGTCATCATCGTCGTTACCACCATCGTCATCATCGTCATCATCGTCATCATCGTCATGACCGACACCACTGTCACCAACATCTTCACAATCGTCACCACTGTCATCATCATCACCACCGTCATCATCTCTTCCGCCTTTATCATCGTCGCCACCGCTATCACCACCGCTATCCTCACCGCCACCACCGCTAGCGTCGCCAACACCGTGACCACCGTCATCATCATCGTCATCGCTTTCATCATCGTCATCATCGTCATCATCATCGTCGTCGTCATCGTCATCACCGTCACCACCATCACCACCATCATCGTCACTTCCGTCATCATTATCGTCATCGTTTTCATCATCACAGTCACCAACCACCGTCACTAACATCATCACCACCGTCATCATCGTCGTTACCACTGTCATCATCGTCACCGTCACCATCGCTTCCACCTTTTATCATCGTCGCCACCGCCACCACCGCTATCATCACCGCCACCACCGCTATCATCACCGCCACCACCGCTATCATCACCGCCACCACCGTGACTGCCCCTCTCCCCCCCTTGCCGTGTCCCGGTGCACCAGGTGATCCTGTCGACCAACATCGCCGAGACGAGCATCACCATCAACGACGTCGTCTACGTCATCGACTCCTGCAAGTACGGCTCCCCCCCCCCCCCGCTCACGGCCAACACCGATTATCTGAACCGGTCCTGGGCCTCCCCTAGGTCGACTCGGCCTCAAATGAGTACCTGGTGCGGTGTGTAGTAAACATCGCCACTGGAGAGACAAAGGCGGCCGGGCGTGGTGCTGGCCACCCACCCCCTCGTGTGCCGTGCAGGCCTTCATAGGTGCTCGCTAACAGCACTTGCCCCTCCAGTCTTAAGGGATCTTTGGCTTTGTTTTGTGGGGAGCGGTGGTGCAGCGGTTAGCGCTACGAACCTGACGACCCGAATTCGATTCCCGCTCACGGCCAACACCCAGTGACGATTATTTGAACCGGTCCTGGGCCTCCCCTAGGTCGACTCGGCCTCAAATGAGTACCTGGTGCGGTGTGGAAAATCATCGCCACCGGGGAGACAAAGGCGGCCGGGCGTGGTGCTGGCCACCCACACGTTGTGTTTCATAGGTGCTACTCGCTCACACCACTTGCCCCTACGGTCTGTTCAGGCTACACGGGGGGGTCTTTGTCTTTTGTGTGTGCGTGTGTGCGTGCGTGCGTGTGTGTGTGTGCGTGCGTGCATCTGCCTGCATGCGTGTGCACACACAACCCATGGTCAGTCACCAGCGCGGTCCGACGCGCGACCTCTTGCCGGCGGGGCCCGCTCGCCACGCGACACAGGCGGCGGTCGTCGTCGCCGTTGACGACTTGGTTTGTTTGTTTGTTGTTGTTGCTGTTGTTGCTGCTGCTGCTGCGTGCCGGCAGGCAGAAGGTGAAGCTGTTCACTTCGCACAACAACATGACCAACCTACGCCACCGTGTGGGCGTCCAAGACGAACCTGGAGCAGCGGCGAGGACGTGCCGGCCGCGTGCGAGCCGGCTTCTGCTTCCACCTGTGCAGTCACGAGCGCTTCAAGCGGTGAGCCGTGGTGGGGGGGGAGGGGGGGGAGTAGGGGGGGAGGTGGGGTGGGGTGGGGGGGAGGGGGGGGGAGTAGGGGGGGAGGTGGGGTGGGGGGTGGGGGAGTGGAGTGGGGGGGGGTGGAGTGGGGGGGGTGGAGTGGGGGGGGTGGAGTGGGGGGGTGGAGTGGGGGGGGTGGAGTGGGGGGGGAGTGTGGGTGGGGGAGGTGGGGGGGTGGAGTGGGGGGTGGTGGAGTGGGGGGAGGTGGAGGGGGTGGAGTGGGGGGGTGGAGGGGTGGGGGGTGGGTGGCGGGGAGGTGGGAGGGGGGTTTAGTGGGGGGAGGTGGGTGTAGTGGGGGGGTGTAGCGGGGGGGGGTGTAGTGGGGGGGGTGTAGCAGGGGGGGTGTAGGAACGTCGTCACGACGACAACAAAAACAACGTCAAATCACCGCGAACCCGAAGCCGGCGGTGTCGGTAAGTGGCGGATCGCGCGTTGATTTTTACAAACTCCCTTCCCCTCCACCACCCCCCTCCCCCCGTGACCCCCCCCCCCCCGTGACCCCCCCCCCCCCCCCCCTCCCGTGACCCCCCCCCCCCAGGCTGGAGTCCCACCTGACCCCCGAGATCTTCCGCACGCCGCTGCACGAGGTGGCGCTCAGCATCAAGCTGCTGCGACTCGGAGCCATCGGCCACTTCCTGGCCAAGGCCATCGAGCCGCCCCCCTCGACGCCGTCATTGAGGCCGAGCACACACTCAGAGGTGGGGGGGTGGGGGGGGGGCAGGGTGGGGGGGGGGGGCAGGGTGGAGGGGGCAGGGGTGGGGGGGGGGGCAGGGTGGAGGGGGCAGGGTGGGGGGGGGGGGCAGGGTGGGGTGGGGGGTGTGGGGGGGGGCAGGGTGGGGGGGGGGAGGTGGGGGAGGGTGGGAGGTGAGTGGGGGTGGTGGCAGGGGTGGGAGGTGTGGGAGGGTGGGGGCAGGGTGGGGAATTGGGGGGGTGGGAGGTGTGGGGGGGGCAGGGGTGGGGGTGGGGGGTGTGGGAGGGTGGGAGGTGAGTGGGGGTGGCAATTGGGGAGTGGGGGGTGGGGGGGGTGGGAGGTGAGTGGGGGTGGTGGCAGGGTGGAAAGGTGGGAGGGGGTTTGTGTGGGTGGGAGTTGGGCAGGAGGTGGACGGTGTGGGTGGGGGGGGTGGTGGGGTGGGTGGAGGGAGGTGGCGAGGGGGAAAGGGGTGGGGGGGAGGAGTCACACAGAGACCCACCGACTCATCACACAGAGACCCAGCATCGACTTATCACACAGAGACCCACAGACTCACCACAC
>NC_136342.1:3078018-3133154 GCF_964198595.1 Lampetra fluviatilis | reverse complement strand
GTGAGACTCGCACGCTCACACACGCACGCTCGCTCACGCACGCTCACGCACGCTCACACACGCTCACACACGCGCTCACACACGGACACCACGGACACGCACGCTCACACGCACACGCGCTCACACACGCGCTCACGCACGCGCTCACGCACGCGCTCACACGCACTCACACACGCACTCACCCGATACCCGTACCCTACCCACCGTGAGACAGACGCACGCGCTCACGCACGGACACCACGGACACGTGTGTGTGCACGCACAAAAACGAAGAGTCTAGATTTGAAGCTTTCGTGACTGCAAGGATTCGTACTCTTGGTTTTTTCGGTAAAGTCACCACGTAGGTGAAAAAAATGAAATTTAAATTAGTAAAAATAAAATAATAACGATATTATTTTATTTTTATTAATTAAAAAAAAATGAAATTAAAAAATGAAATTTTAATTTGTAAAAACAAAATAACAATAATTATTATAATGACGATGATGACGCTGATGATGATGACGCTGATGATGATGACGCTGATGATGATGACGACGACGATGACGACGACGATGATGACGACGACGACGATGATGATGATGATGACGCTGATGACGACGGTGATGATGACGACGATGATGATGATAACGATGATGATGATGATGATGATAACGATGATGATGATGATGATGATAACGATGATGATGATGATGACGATGATGATGATGCTGATGACGACGACGATGCTGATAGCGATGATGATGATGATGACGACGATGACGACGATGACGGTGGTGGTGGTGATGTCGTGTGCGTGGCAGGCGACCCCGGAGATGGTCAGCAGGGATCTGCACAGCGCCCTCGTCTACAAGATGGAAAACGACGACAGCTACAAGCAGGCACGCCGCTCAAACAGAATCGCTCTTTATTACCGGAGGAGAAATCCGATGAGCTATAGCTCGATGATAATTTTTCACAGATTTACAGTAAGCAGGCACGGGGGTCAGAACCTTAAAACAACAACAACAACAAAAACACAGTGCAAAGTCTAGTGAGCGTAAAAAAATCACTTTTAAAAAAAGCACACGTACAAAAACAAAAATCGTAATCTTCATTTGAAGCTTTCGGTAAAGTCATCGCGTGTTTCTAACTCCGGTAAAACCTTGGATTGCGAGTAACTTGGTCTGCGAGTGCTTTGCAAGACGAGCAAAATTTTTCAAATAAATATTAATTTGACAAACGAGCGAGGGGGGGGTCTTGCAATACAGCGTCACGTGATCACAACTGATACACGGAAGGAGTAACACCGGTCAACCAAAAAAACACATTTTTTTCTGGCCTGGACTTTTGCTAATTTCAGGGTGCTGATTCCAAATCTGATCTCAGATTTGCTCTATCACATCTCATTTCTATGCTATCGGCATACCCCGTTTTCATTGATTTTACCCGAGTACTCTTTTGTTCTTTCGGTAAAGTCATCACGTGTTTCTAAAACCTTGGATTGCGAGTAACTTGGTCTGCGAGTGCTTTGCAAGACGAGCAAAATGTTTCTAATAAATATTAATTTGATAAACAAGCGAGGGGGGGGGGGGTCTTGCAATACGAGCAGCACACACGCACGCTTCGCCTGCCCAGCGTCACGTGATCACAACCGATACAGGAGGTGCTTTGATGATACACGGGTGATTTGGATGACAAGCACGTTTCTGGAAGGAGTAACACTGGTCAACAAAAGATAAACATTTTTTTCTGGCCTGGACTTTTGCTAATTTCAGGGTGCTGATTCCAAATCTGATCTCAGATTTGCTCTATCGCATCTCATTTGTATGCTATCGGCATACCCCGTTTTATTGATTTCACCCGAAATGAACTCTGTCACTTATGATTGCAAGTTGTTGCGAGTCAGTGACTGCTTTAGTGTTAAAATACGGTGCTGTATTTTTAGGATAGTGCGTTTATAATATCAATTTATGTAGATATCCACATTTATTTAATATTTTTCTTCTGCAGTTTTTATTGAAAATGCAATATTTGATATCTCAAGAACCTGATGTGATGCCAGATTTGGAATCAGCACCCCAAAAATTACCTTAAAACCGTTGGAAAACCTTATGCCAGAACAAGTGTGTTGACCAGTGTTATGCTCGCAATCCAAGGTTTCACTGTACGTGACTTTCACGAAAGAGCCATAGAGGACAAAAAAAATTGGTGGTGGTGGTGACCGTGGTGGTGGTGGTGGTGGTTGTGGTGGTGACGGTGGTGGTGACCGTGGTGGTGGTTGTGGCGGTGACTGTGGTGGTGACCGTGGTGGTGGTACCGTGGTGGTGATCGTGGTGATGGTGGTGGTCGTCGTGGTGGTGACCATGGTGGTGGTCATGGTCGTGGTTGTGGTGGTGGTGACCGTGGTGGTGGTGGTGGTGGTGACGATGATGATGATGGTGGTGCTTGTGTTGACTGTGTCAGTGACCGTGCGTGTCCCACCCTCCCGCCCACCCGGTGCAGTTGGCCAGCGAGCGTCTTCAGCTGCCGATGGCCGAGTTCCGTGAGCAGCTCCTGGCGGCGGTGCGGGAGCACTCGGTGGTGATCGTGCGCGGCCAGACGGGCTGCGGCAAAACCACACAGGTGCCGCAGTTCATCCTCGACCAGTTCATCCTGGACGGCCACGGAGCCGACTGCAGCATCGTCGTCACGCAGGTACCGAACGATCGCCCACCGCCACCACCACCGCCAACACCGCAACCACCACTGCCACCACCGCAACCACCGCCACCACCGCCACACTCCGCCATACCTCCGCCACACCACCGACACCACCACCACCACACCGCCACCACCGCCACCACACCACCACCGCCACACCTACCGACCACCCCCGCCTCACCACACCGCTGCCACACCACTGCCACCACCGCCACACCACTGCCACACCATCGCTACACCTACCGACCACCCTCCCCTCACCGTGGTTACCGTGGTTACCGTCGCGGTTGTCGTTGCCGCCTCGCCAGCCGCGCCGCATCAGCGCCGTGTCGGTGGCGGAGCGAGTGGCGTTTGAGCGCGGCGAGGACGTGGGCCTGAGCTGCGGCTACAGCGTGCGCTTCGAGTCCATCCTGCCCAGGCCTCACGGCAGCATCCTCTTCTGCACCGTCGGTAACCCACTCACCACCACCACCACCACCACCACAAAGACAAACATCTCCCTCCCCGCCCACACGTGTAGCCTTCGCAGACTCGTAATCAACGTTTTTGGGTTCAGATCGTCGCGTTATTTATAAATGTGTCGTAAGCCTCCACCACCCGACACGGCCAAGCGGTAAAAAAGTGTCACGTTGACAAAAGACAAGTAGTTCGCTGCTTTAGCCACCACCGGTGTGTTGAAGCGTGAAACCACAACATTTACAATTTGAGTGCGACGTTTCGCTGGTATCATCGGGAAATTCGCCAGAATGGTGAGGGGCTCTGCTGTGCCTCCCGTTCTTATATAGAGCAGCAGCAGCAGCAGCAGGGTGACGTCATCATTAACAGACCGTTGGGGAAAGTGCCGTTAGCGAGTAGCAGCACCTGTATTCTTGGTTCTTTCGGTAAAGTCACGTAGAAGGGAAATAATAAAATAATATTAATATAAAACATTTCTTTTTCTTTTTGATATACATTTTTTTTTTCCCTTCTACGTGACTTTACCGCAAGAACCAAGAATATAGTAATAAAATAATATTAATATAAAAAAATGTTATTTTTTATATTAATTTTATTTTAATTTCCCTTCTACGTGACGTTACCGCAAGAACCAAGAATATAATAATAAAATAATATTAATATTAAAAAAAATTCCTTTTTTTATATTAATTTTATTTTATTATTTCCCTTCCACGTGACTTTACCGAAAGAACCAAGAACATGAATCCCTGCAGTCACGAAAGCTTTAAATCAAGATTAAAAAATTTATTATGTTTTATTTTTATTATTTTATTACTTCCCTTCTACGTGATAATAAAATTAAAGAATAAAAATGTTTTTTTTATTTTGTTTTATTTTTATTATTTTATTATTTCCCTTCTACGTGACTTTACCGAAAGAACCAAGAACATGAATCCCTGCAGTCACGAAAGCTTTAAATCAAGATTGAGCAGCACCTCATGAAGGCTGGAACGGCAACACCACGCCCGGCCACCTTTGTCTCCCCAGCGGCGATTTTCTTACACACCGCACCAGGTACTCATTTGAGGCTGAGTCGACCTAGAGGAGGCCCAGGACCGGTTCAGATAATCGTCACCGGTGTTGGTGGCTGTGAACGGGAATCGAACTCGTGTCGCCGGGTTCGTAGCGCAGCGTAGCGCTAACCGCTCCACCACCACTCCCACATACAAGCAAAGATCCCCCATATAGCCTTAACAGACTGTAGGGGCAAGTGCTGTTAGCGAGCACCTATGAAGGCCGGAACGGCACACGAGGGGGTGGGTGGCCAGCACCACGCCCGGCCGCCTTTGTCTCCCCAGTGGCGATGTGTGTGCTGACCGGAGCGTCTTTGTGTGTGTGCTGACTGGTGTGTGAGTGTTCTGGAGTGTGTGTGTGCGTGCTGGATTGTGTGTGTGTGTGTGCTGGAGTGTGTGTGTGCTGGTGTGTGTGTGTGTGCTGACTGGTGTGTGTGTGTGTGTGGAGTGTGTGTGTGTGTGCTGACTGGTGTGTGTGTACCGGGGAATTTCCATTTGGTACAGATATAATGGGAGGCTGATCGACGCCCGGGTGCGATCAAGGGATGGCTCCCTATTGGTCAACCACGTTATGTATGCCGATGATTTGGTAATAGCCGCTCATTCAGAAGAGGAGTTGGAGACGCTGCTGCTGAGACTGGAGCGTGCCACTAAGAGGTGGGGCCTTACCATCAGCCCCACCAAAACTAAGCACCTGCCTGGGTATTTTGTACCATCGGACACTCCACCCCCACAACTCCCAATTGGTGATGGGGCAGTTGTGGAGAGAGTTTCCCATACCTGGGCAGTGTGCTTATGACCGGCTCCAGTTTATCAGCAGAGGTCTCACTCCGAATCAGTCGAGCGGCAATATCTTTTAATCGGTTGCGTAACGCTGTGTGGAAGCTACCTGGTCTGTCGCTCCGCACGAAGCTTCAGGTCTTCTCGGCCACGGTCATTCCCTCCCTTCTCTACGCTTGCGAAACGTGGACCCCCCTAGTGGAGCATCTTCGCCGGTTGGAAACATTTAGGCTGGCCTGCCTACGATCCATCCTGGGTTTAACCAGGCTGGATTGTGTGAGTAGCTCACAAGTCCTTGAAAGATCTGGGCAAAGTCCCATCAGTGAGCTCCTCCGGCAGGCAAGGCTGCGTTGGCTGGGTCATGTAGCCCGCATGCCCAGCCACCGCATGCCTAAACAGCTTTTGTTCGGCCGGATCGAGGGGGCTAAACGGGCGCGGCACGGGCTAGAGAAGAGATGGAGTGATGTGGTACAGGAGGACGTGGAGTCGAGTGGACTTGCCGATGACTGGTACCAGCGGTGTCAAGATCGGCCTCTGTGGAGGAGGCTCGTGAAGGACGCTGCTACTGGGCAGTTGGAGGCATACGCCTCAACGTGCACCTAGACTGGCACAAGCGTCGTGGTGACGTCACCGCCACTTAGTGGCGAATGGCGGTTGTTGTTGTGTGTGCTGACTGGAGCGTCTGTGTGTGTGTGTGTATGCTGACTGGAGTGTCTGTGTGTGTGCTGGAGTGTGTGTGTGTGCTGGAGTGTGTGTGTGCTGACTGGAGTGTGTGTGTGTGCCGCCCCCCGCCGCCTCCAGGAGTGCTGCTGAGGAAGCTGGAGTCGGGCCTACGGGGCATCAGTCACGTGATCGTGGACGAGATCCACGAGAGGGACCTCAACGTGAGCCGTCACTCCTCACGCGCCCATCTGTGTGTCTGTGTGGGTGTCTGTGGGTCTCTGTGAATGATGGTCTGTGTGGGTGTCTGTGGGTCTCTGTGAGTGTAGGTCTCTATGAGTATGGGTGTCTGTGAGTGTGGGTGTCTGTGGGTCTCTATGAGTATGGGTCTCTGTGGGTCTCTACTGGGAATCAGTCACGTGATCGTGGACGAGATCCACGAGAGGGACCTCAACGTGAGCCATCACTCCACACGCGTCCATCCGTGTGACTGTGTGGGTGTCTGTGGGTCTCTGAGTGATGGTGTGTGTGGGTCTCTGTGAGTGTGGGTGTCTGTGGGTCTCTATGAGTATAGGTGTCTGTGGGTCTCTATGAGTATAGGTGTCTGTGTGGGTCTCTGAGTATAGGTCTCTGTGGGTCTCTATGAGTATGGGTGTCTGTGGGTCTCTATGAGTGTGGGTTTCTGTGGGTCTCTGTGAATGATGGTCTGTGTGGGTGTCTGTGGGTCTCTCTGAGTGTGGGTGTCTGTGGGTCTCTATGAGTGTGGGTCTCTGAGTCTCTATGAGTGTGGGTGTCTGTGGGTCTCTGTGAGTGTGGGTGTCTGTGGGTCTCTGTGAGTGTGGGTGTCTGTGGGTCTCTGTGAGTATGGGTCTATGTGAGTATGGGTGTCTGTGGGTCTCTGTGAGTGTGGGTGTCTGTGGGTCTCTGTGAGTGTGGGTGTCTGTGGGTCTCTATGAGTATGGGTGTCTGTGGGTCTCTGTGAGTATGGGTGTCTGTGGGTCTCTGTGAGTGTGGGTGTCTGTGGGTCTCTGTGAGTGTGGGTGTCTGTGGGTCTCTGTGAGTGTGGGTGTCTGTGGGTCTCTGTGAGTATGGGTGTCTGTGGGTCTCTGTGAGTGTGGGTGTCTGTGGGTCTCTGTGAGTGTGGGTGTCTGTGGGTCTCTGTGAGTGTGGGTGTCTGTGGGTCTCTGTGAGTGTGGGTGTCTGTGGGTCTCTATGAGTATGGGTGTCTGTGGGTCTCTGTGAGTATGGGTGTCTGTGGGTCTCTGTGAGTGTGGGTGTCTGTGGGTCTCTGTGAGTGTGGGTGTCTGTGGGTCTCTGTGAGTGTGGGTGTCTGTGGGTCTCTGTGAGTATGGGTGTCTGTGGGTCTCTGTGAGTGTGGGTGTCTGTGGGTCTCTATGAGTATGGGTGTCTGTGGGTCTCTGTGAGTGTGGGTGTCTGTGGGTCTCTGTGAGTGTGGGTGTCTGTGGGTTTCTGTGAGTGTGGGTGTCTGTGGGTCTCTGTGAGTGTGGGTGTCTGTGGGTCTCTATGAGTGTGGGTGTCTGTGGGTCTCTGTGAGTGTGGGTGTCTGTGGGTCTCTGTGAGTATGGGTGTCTGGTGGTCTCTGTGAGTGTGGGTGTCTGTGGGTCTCTGTGAGTGTGGGTGTCTGTGGGTCTCTATGAGTATGGGTGTCTGTGGGTCTCTGTGAGTGTGGGTGTCTGTGGGTCTCTGTGAGTGTGGGTGTCTGTGGGTCTCTGTGAGTGTGGGTGTCTGTGGATCTCTATGATGGTCTGTGTGGGTCTCTATGGGGCATCAGTCACGTGATCGTGGACGAGATCCACGAGAGGGACCTCAACGTGAGCCGTCGCTCCACACGCGCCCATCCGTGTGTCTGTGTGGGTGTCTGTGGGTCTCTATGAGTGATGGTCTGTGGGTCTCTGTGTGGGTTTCTGTGAGTGTGGGCACTGTGGGTCTCTATGAGTGTGGGTCTCTATGAGTCTCTATGAGTGTGGGTCTCTATGAGTATGGGTCTCTGTGAGTGTGGGTCTCTGTGGGTCTCTATGAATGTGGGTCTCTTTGAGTGTGGGTCTCTTTGAGTGTGGGTCTCTGTGGGTCTCTGTGAGTGTGGGTGTCTGTGGGTTTCTGTGAGTGTGGGTGTCTGTGGATCTCTATGATGGTCTGTGTGGGGCATCAGTCACGTGATCGTGGACGAGATCCATGAGAGGGACCTCAACGTGAGCCGTCGCTCCACACGCGCCCATCCGTGTGTCTGTGTGGGTGTCTGTGGGTCTCTATGAGTGATGGTCTGTGGGTCTCTGTGTGGGTTTCTGTGAGTGTGGGCACTGTGGGTCTCTATGAGTGTGGGTCTCTATGAGTCTCTATGAGTGTGGGTCTCTATGAGTGTGGGTCTCTTTGAGTATGGGTCTCTGTGAGTGTGGGTCTCTGTGGGTCTCTATGAATGTGGGTCTCTTTGAGTGTGGGTCTCTGTGGGTCTCTGTGGGGGTCTCTGTGAGTGGCTCCCCCACGGGTGGTGACGTGTGGCCTGCCCCCCGTCAGTCGGACTTCCTCCTCGTGGTGCTCAGCGACGTGATGCGCACCTTCCCGGACGCGCGCATCGTCCTCATGTCGGCCACCATCGACACCACCATGTTCAGCGAGTACTTCGGCTGCTGCCCAGTCATCGAGGTGCACGGACGAACGTTCACCGTGCAAGGTGAGCACGTGCCACCAGCCCCGTGGCCCGCCCACACATTTGCGGCCGAGTCGACCTAGGGGAGGCCCAGGAACGGTTCCAATAATCGTCGCCGGTGTTGGCCGTAATGCGGGAATCAAATTCGGGTCGTCAGGTTCGTAGCGCTGACCGCTGCACCACCACTCCCCACAAAACAAAGACAAAGATCCCCCGTGTAGCCTTAACAGACTTGTTTGACGCAAGTGATTGCTGTCAGCTCTGTCTCCCTATCGCGAGCCTGAGGCCTGAGTCTCACCCCTAACCCAGTCGGCTCCCAAGCCTCCCTGCAGTGTCACGGTTCACCTCGTACACCCCCCACCCCTACCCACAACCCCCCCTGCTCCTGACGTCAGAGTACCTGCTGGAGGACTGCATCCAGATGACCAACTTGGTGCTGCCCCCCCCCACCCCTACCCATAACCCCCCCCGCTCCTACCCACAACCCCCCCTGCTCCTACCCACAACCCCCCCTGCTCCTGACGTCAGAGTACCTGCTGGAGGACTGCATCCAGATGACCAACTTGGTGCTGCCCCCCCCCACCCCTACCCATAACCCCCCCCGCTCCTACCCACAACCCCCCCTGCTCCTACCCACAACCCCCCCTGCTCCTGACGTCAGAGTACCTGCTGGAGGACTGCATCCAGATGGCCAACTTGGTGCTGCCCCCCCCCACCCCTACCCACAACCCCCCCTGCTCCTACCCACAACCCCCCCTGCTCCTGACGTCAGAGTACCTGCTGGAGGACTGCATCCAGATGGCCAACTTGGTGCCGCCCCCTCCCGCTCCTACCCACAACCCCCCCCGCTCCTACCCACAACCCCCCCTGCTCCTACCCACAACCCCCCCCTGCTCCTACCCACAACCCCCCCCGCTCCTACCCACAACCCCCCCCGCTCCTACCCACAACCCCCCCTGCTCCTACCCACAACCCCCCCTGCTCCTGACGTCAGAGTACCTGCTGGAGGACTGCATCCAGATGACCAACTTGGTGCCGCCCCCCCCCACTCCTACCCACAACCCCCCCTGCTCCTACCCACAACCCCCCCTGCTCCTGACGTCAGAGCCCCTGCTGGAGGACTGCATCCAGATGACCAACTTGGTGCCGCCCCCCTCCCACCCCTACCCACAACCCCCCCTGCTCCTACCCACAACCCCCCCTGCTCCTGACGTCAGAGTACCTGCTGGAGGACTGCATCCAGATGACCAACTTCGTGGCGCCCCCTCCGGACAAGCGCAAGAAGGGCCAGGACGACGACGGCGGTGGAACTGACGAGGAGGTGCGAGTTTGCTGTGTGTGCGTGTGCGTGTGTGGATGGGTGTGCGTGTGTGTGTGCGTGTGTGTGCGTGTGTGTGCGTGTGTGTGTGTACGTGTGCGTGTGTGTGTGCGTGTGTGTGTGTGCGTGTGCGTGTGTGTGTGTGTGCGTGCGTGTGTGCGTATGGGTGCGTGTGTGGATGCGTGTGGGTGCGTGCGTGTGTGTGCGTGTGTGTGGGGAGCGGTAGTGTAGTGGTTAGCGCGCTGCGCTATGAACCCGGCGACACGAGTTCGATTCCCGTTCACGGCCAACACCAGTGACGATTATCTGAACCGGTCCCGGGCCTCCTCTAGGTCGACTCAGCCTCAAATGAGTACCTGGTGCGGTGTGTAAACATTGCCACTAGGGAGACAAAGGCGGTCGAGCGTGGTGCTGGCCACCCACCCCCTCGTGTGCCGTTCCGGCCTTCATAGGTGCTCGCTAACAGCACTTGCCCCTACAGTCTGTTAAGGCTATATGGGGGATCTTTGTGTGTGTGCGTGTGTATGTGTATGTGTACGTGTGCGTGTGTGTGCGTGCGTGTGTGCGTATGGGTGCGTGTGTGGATGCGTGTGGGTGCGTGCGTGTGTGTGCGTTCGTGTGTTTGCGTGCGTGCGTGTGTATGTTGGTGCGTGTGTGTGCGCGTGTGGGTGTTTGTGTGTTTGGGTTCGTGTGTTTGCGCGTTTGCGTGTGTAATTGGTGCGTGTGTTTGTGTGTTCATATGTTTGCGTGTGTGCGCGTTGGCGTGTTGGCATGTGCGTGCGTGTGTACGGTTGTGCGCGTGTGTGTGTTCGTGTGTTTGCCCGCGTGAGTTTGTGCGTGCGTGTGCGCGCGTGTGTTTGGGGAGCGGCGGTGCAGCGGTTAGCGCACTGCGCTACGGCGACCCAAATTCGATTCCCGCTCACAGCCACCAACGCCTGGTGACGCCTAACCACACCGTGTTGCGCTGAGAATCACCACCACCACCGCCTCCCGACCCCGGCGTTCTCCGCAGGTTAACTGCAACCAGATCTGCGCCGCCGGCTACTCGGAGGCCACGAAGCGCGCGATGGCGCAGCTCAGCGAGAAGGAGCTGTCCTTCGAGCTGGTGGAGGCGCTGATCCGCTACATCGGCACGCTCAGCGTACATGGCGCCATCCTGGTCTTCCTGCCCGGCTGGAACCTGATCTTCGCGCTGCAGAAGTACCTGGAGAACTTGCCGCACTTTGGTGAGGCCGCGGTTTTGTCGCGGTGGGCGATGCCGGTCCGGTGGGGGGGACGGGGGAGGGGGGGCGGAGGGGTGGGGGGGTGCTGCTTCCAGATCTGGCATCAGTTTTTGTCCATCACAAATCCGGTTTTTGAGAAATCAAATATTGCATTTTCAATCAAAACTGCAGAAGAAAAGTATTAAATAAATGTGGATATCTACATAAAATTATATTATAAACACACCGTCCTAAAAATACAGCGCCGTATTTTAACACTAAAGCGGTCACTGACTCGCAACAACTTGCAATCATAAGTGACAGAGTTAATTTCGGGTAAAATCAATGAAAACGGGGTATGCCGATAGCATAAAAAATGAGATGTGATAGAGCAAATCTGAGATCAGATTTGGAATCGGCGCCCTGAAATTAGCAAAAGTCCAGGCCAGAAAAAAAACGTTTTTTTTTTGTTAACCAGTGTAATCTGAACCGGTCCTGGTGCCCTCTCGTAGGTAGACTCGGCCTCAAATAAGTAGCCTGGTGCCGTGTGTGGTGAGCATCGCCACTGGGGAGACAAAGGCGGCCGGGCGTGGTGCTGGCCACCCACCCCCTCGTGTGCCGTTCCGGCCTTCATAGATGCTGCTCGCTAACAGCACTTGCCCCTACAGTCTGTTCAAGCTATACGGGGGATCTTTGTCTTTGTGTGTATTGTGGGGGGAGCGGTGGTGCAGCGGTTAGCGCTACGCTGCTGCGCTACGAACCCGGCGACCCGAGTTCGATTCCCGCTCACGGCCAACACCGGTGGACGATTATCTGACCCGGTCCTGGGCCTCCCCTAGGTCGTCTCAGCATGAAATGAGTACCCGGTGCGATGTGGTAAACGTCGCCACTGGGGGAGACAAAGGCGATCGGGCGTGGTGCTGGCCACCCACCACCTCGTGTGCCGTGCCGGCCTTCACAGGTGCTGCTGCTTGCTAACAGCACTTGCCCCGACGGTCTGTTGAGGCTACACGGGGGATCTTTGTCTTTGCGTGGTGAGCAGGGGGGGGCCGGTACCGGATCCTGCCGCTCCACTCGCAGATCCCGCGGGAGGAGCAGCGTCTGGTGTTCGACAGCGTGCCTGACAACGTCACCAAGGTGCCGTCGCTGCTATCGGCATCGTCGTCATCATCGTCATCATCGTCATCATCGTCATCATCGTCGTCGTCGTTATCGTCATCATCGTCATCATCATTGACGTCGTGATCGCTGCTATCAGCATCGTCGTCATCGTCGTCGTCGTCATCATCATCATTGACGTCGTCATCGCTGCTATCGGCATCGTCGTCATCATCGTCATCATCGTCATCATCGTCATCGTCGTCGTCATCGCTGCTATCGGCATCGTCGTCAGTGTCGTCATCATCATTGACGTCGTGATTGCTGCTATCGTCATCGTCGTCATCATCGTCGACGCCGTCATCATCATTGACGTCGTCATCGCTGCTATCGGCATCGTCGTCATCATCATGGTCGTCACCACCATCATCATCATCATCGTAACCACCGTCACCATCGTCGTCTTCACTGTCATCATCATCACTGTCACCACCGTCATCATCACCATCATCGTCACCACCGTCATTATCATTACTGTCACCACCGTCACCATCATCGTCGTCATCATCATCACCGTCACCACCATCACCACCATCATCGTCACTTCCGTCATCATTATCGTCATCGTTTTCATCATCACAGTCACCAACCACCGTCACTAATATCGTCACCACCGTCATCATCGTCATCACCATCACCAACATCATCAAAATCGTCACCACCGTCATCACTGTCGCCACCTTTATCATCGTCACCACCGTCACCATCATCGTCGCCACCGTCACCATCATCGTCACCACCGTCATCATCGTCGTTACCACCATTATCATCGTCATCATCGTCATCACCGACACCACCGTCACCAACATCGTCACCACCGTCATCACAGTCATCATCGTCATTATCACCATTATCAACGTCACCACCGTCATCACCGACACCACCGTCACCAACATCATCAAAATCGTCACCAACATCGTCACCACCGTCACCATCGTCATCACTGTCGCCACCTTTGTCATCGTCACCACCGTCACCATCATCGTCACCACAGTCATCATCGTCGTTACCACCATCGTCATCATCGTCATCATCGTCATCATCGTCATGACCGACACCACTGTCACCAACATCTTCACAATCGTCACCACTGTCATCATCATCACCACCGTCATCATCGCTTCCGCCTTTATCATCGTCGCCACCGCTATCACCACCGCTATCATCACCGCCACCACCGCTAGCGTCGCCAACACCGTGACCACCGTCATCATCATCGTCATCGTTTTCATCATCGTCATCATCATCGTCGTCGTCATCATCATCACCGTCACCACCATCACCACCATCATCGTCACTTCCATCATCATTATCGTCATCGTTTTCATCATCACAGTCACCAACCACCTTCACTAACATCGTCACCACCGTCATCATCGTCGTTACCACTGTCATCATCGTCACCACCGTCACCATCGCTTCCACCTTTTATCATCGTCGCCACCGCCACCCCCGCTATCCTCACCGCCACCACCGCTAGCGTCGCCAACACCGTGACCACCGTCATCATCATCGTCATCGCTTTCATCATCGTCATCATCGTCATCATCATCGTCGTCGTCATCGTCATCACCGTCACCACCATCACCACCATCATCGTCACTTCCGTCATCATTATCGTCATCGTTTTCATCATCACAGTCACCAACCACCGTCACTAACATCATCACCACCGTCATCATCGTCGTCACCACTGTCATCATCGTCACCACCGTCACCATCGCTTCCACCTTTTATCATCGTCGCCACCGCCACCCCCGCTATCCTCACCGCCACCACCGCTATCATCACCGCCACCACCGTGACTGCCCCTCTCCCCCCCTTGCCGTGTCCCGGTGCACCAGGTGATCCTGTCGACCAACATCGCCGAGACGAGCATCACCATCAACGACGTCGTCTACGTCATCGACTCCTGCAAGTACGGCTCCCCCCCCCCCCCCCCCGCTCACGGCCAACACCGATTATCTGAACCGGTCCCGGGCCTCCCCTAGGTCGTCTCGGCCTCAAATGAGTACCTGGTGCGGTGTGGAAATATCGCCACTGGGGAGACAAAGGCGACCGGGCGTGGTGCTGGCCACCCACCCCCTCGTGTGCCGTGCCGGCCTTCATAGGTGCTCGCTAACAGCACTTGCCCCTACAGTCTTAAGGGCTCTTTGGCTTTGGTTTGTGGGGAGCGGTGGTGCAGCGGTTAGCGCTACGAACCTGACGACCCGAATTCGATTCCCGCTCACGGCCAACACCCAGTGACGATTATTTGAACCGGTCCTGGGCCTCCTCTAGGTCGACTCGGCCTCAAATGAGTACCTGGTGCGGTGTGGAAAATCATCGCCACCGGGGAGACAAAGGCGGCCGGGCGTGGTGCTGGCCACCCACACGTTGTGTTTCATAGGTGCTACTCGCTCACACCACTTGCCCCTACGGTCTGTTCAGGCTACACGGGGGGGTCTTTGTCTTTTGTGTGTGCGTGTGTGCGTGGTGTGCGTGTGTGTGTGTGCGTGCGTGCATCTGCCTGCATGCGTGTGCACACACAACCCATGGTCACCAGCGCGGTCCGACGCGCGACCTCTTGCCGGCGGGGCCCGCTCGCCACGCGACACACGCGGCGGTCGTCGTCGCCGTTGACGACTTGGTTTGTTTGTTTGTTGTTGTTGCTGTTGTTGCTGCTGCTGCGTGCCGGCAGGCAGAAGGTGAAGCTGTTCACTTCGCACAACAACATGACCAACTACGCCACCGTGTGGGGCGTCCAAGACGAACCTGGAGCAGCGGCGAGGACGTGCCGGCCGCGTGCGAGCCGGCTTCTGCTTCCACCTGTGCAGTCACGAGCGCTTCAAGCGGTGAGCCGTGGTGGGGGGGAGGTGGGGGGAGTAGGGGGGGAGGTGGGGTGGGGGGTGGGGGGAGGTGGGTGGAGTCGGGGTGGGGTGGAGTGGGGGAGTGGAGTGGGGGGGGGGTGGAGTGGGGGGGTGGAGTGGGGGGGGTGGAGTGGGGGAGGTGTGGGGGGGTGGAGTGGGGGTGGTGGAGTGGGGGGAGGTGGAGGGGGTGGAGTGGGGGGGTGGAGGGGTGGGGGGTGGGTGGCGGGGAGGTGGGAGGGGGGTTTAGTGGGGGGAGTGGGTGTAGTGGGGGGGTGTAGCGGGGGGGGTGTAGTGGGGGGGTGTAGCAGGGGGGTGTAGGAACGTCGTCACGACGACAACAAAAACAACGTCAAATCACCGCGAACCCGAAGCCGGCGGTGTCGGTAAGTGGCGGATCGCGCGTTGATTTTTACAAACTCCCTTCCCCTCCACCACCCCCTCCCCCCGTGACCCCCCCCCCCCGTGACCCCCCCCCCCCTCCCGTGACCCCCCCCCCCCCCCCAGGCTGGAGTCCCACCTGACCCCCGAGATCTTCCGCACGCCGCTGCACGAGGTGGCGCTCAGCATCAAGCTGTTGCGACTCGGAGCCATCGGCCACTTCCTGGCCAAGGCCATCGAGCCGCCCCCCCTCGACGCCGTCATTGAGGCCGAGCACACACTCAGAGGTGGGGGGGTGGGGGGGGGCAGGGTGGGGGGGGGGGGGCAGGGTGGAGGGGGCAGGGTGGGGGGGGGGGGCAGGGTGGAGGGGGCAGGGTGGGGGGGGGGGGGCAGGGTGGGGTGGGGGGTGTGGGGGGGGCAGGGTGGGGGGGGGAGGTGGGGGAGGGTGGGAGGTGAGTGGGGGTGGTGGCAGGGTGGGAGGTGTGGGAGGGTGGGGGCAGGGTGGGAATTGGGGGGTGGGAGGTGTGGGGGGGCAGGGTGGGGGTGGGGGGTGTGGGAGGGTGGGAGGTGAGTGGGGGTGGCAATTGGGGAGTGGGGGGGTGTGGGGGGTGGGAGGTGAGTGGGGGTGGTGGCAGGGTGGAAAGGTGGGAGGGGGTTTGTGGGTGGGAGTTGGGCAGGAGGTGGACGGTGTGGGTGGGGGGGTGGTGGGGTGGGTGGAGGGAGGTGGCGAGGGGGAAAGGGGTGGGGGGAGGAGTCACACAGAGACCCACCGACTCATCACACAGAGACCCACCGACTCACCACACAGAGACCCATCGACTCATCACACAGAGACCCACAGACTCATCACACAGAGACCCACCGACTCATCACACAGAGACCCATCGACTTATCACACAGAGACCCACAGACTCACCACACAGAGACCCATCGACTCATCACACAGAGACCCACAGACTCACCACACAGAGACCCATCGACTCATCACACAGAGACCCACAGACTCATCACACAGAGACCCATCGACTCATCACACAGAGACCCACAGACTCATCACACAGAGACCCATCGACTCATCACACAGAGACCCACAGACTCATCACACAGAGACCCATCGACTCATCACACAGAGACCCACAGACTCATCACACAGAGACCCATCGACTCATCACACAGAGACCCATAGACTCATCACACAGAGACCCACAGACTCATCACACAGAGACCCACAGACTCATCACACAGAGACCCATCGACTCATCACACAGAGACCCATAGACTCATCACACAGAGACCCATAGACTCATCACACAGAGACCCACAGACTCATCACACAGAGACCCACAGACTCATCACACAGAGACCCATAGACTCATCACACAGAGACCCACAGACTCATCACACAGAGACCCACAGACTCATCACACAGAGACCCATCGACTCATCACACAGAGACCCACAGACTCATCACACAGAGACCCACAGACTCATCACACAGAGACCCATCGACTCATCACACAGAGACCCACAGACTCATCACACAGAGACCCATCGACTCATCACACAGAGACCCACAGACTCATCACACAGAGACCCACAGACTCACCACACAGAGACCCACAGACTCATCACACAGAGGACCCATCGACTCATCACACAGAGACCCATCGACTCATCACACAGAGACCCACAGACTCATCACACAGAGACCCACAGACTCATCACACAGAGACCCACAGACTCATCACACAGAGACCCACAGACTCACCACACAGAGACCCATAGACTCACCACACAGAGACCCATAGTCTCATCACACAGAGACCCATAGACTCATCACACAGAGACCCATAGACTCATCACACAGAGACCCATAGACTCACCACACAGAGACCCACAGACTCGGCACACAAGAGACCCACAGGACTCACCACACAGAGACCCACAGACTCATCACACGAGGGGGGCGCCCGTTTGACCTTGACCCCTCTCGACCCCTTGACCCCTCTCGACCCTTGACCCCTCGCCTGCCGCAGAGCTGGACGCGCTGGACGTGAACGACGAGCTGACCCCGCTGGGCCGCATCCTGGCTCGCCTGCCCATCGAGCCGCGGCTCGGCAAGATGATGATCCTGGGCTGCATCTTCCAGTGAGCGCGAGTGCACACCACGTGTACACACACACCACGTGTACACACACACCACGTGTACACACCACGTGTACACACGCACGTGTACACACACACCACGTGTACACACACACCTGTACACACCACGTGTACACACCACGTCTACACACACACCACGTGTACACACACCACGTGTACACACACCACGTGTACACACGCATACACACCACGTGTACACACCACGTGTACACACACCACGTGTACACACACCACGTGTACACACACCACGTGTACACACCACGTGTACACACACACCACGTGTACACACCACGTGTACACACACCACGTGTACACACACCACGTGTACACACATGCACGTGTACACACACCACGTGTACACACACCACGTGTACACACACCACGTGTACACACCACGTGTACACACGCACGTGTACACACACCACGTGTACACACACACCACGTGTACACACCACGCGTACACACCACGTGTACACACCACGTGTACACACCACGTGTACACACGCCACGTGTACACACCACGTGTACACACGCGTACACACCACGTGTACACACCACGCGTACACACCACGTGTACACACGCACGTGTACACACCCACGTGTACACACCACGCGTACACACCACGCGTACACACCACGTGTACACACGCACGTGTACACACCCACGTGTACACACCACGTGTACACACCACGCGTACACACCACGCGTACACACGCACGCGTACACACGCACGTGTACACACGCACGCGTACACACGCACGTGTACACACACACACGTGTACACACCACGTGTACACACACCACGTGTACACACCTCTACACACGGGCGTGTACATTTCCAATGACATCGCTCGCGTGACTGGTGGCTCTCCCTCCCCTCCCTCCCTCCCTCCCTCCCCCTCCCTCCCTCCCTCCCCCTCCCTCCCTCCCTCCCTCCCTCCCTCCCTCCCTCCCTCCCCCCCGCCTCCCTTCCTCCTCCCGCCTCCCACCCCTTTCGCGGCGGGGGGCGTCAGGGTTGGGGACGCGCTGGCCACCATCGCGGCCGCCACGTGCTTCCCCGAGCCGTTTGTGAGCGAGGGCAAGCGGCTGGGCTACGTTCACCGCAACTTTGCCGGCACGCGGCACTCGGACCACGTGGCGCTGCTGTCCGTCTTCCAGGCCTGGGACCACGCGCGGTGAGCCGGCGACGAGTCCGTGGCGGGGGTGGTGGGTGGGGCGGGTGGGTGGGCGAGTGAGTGGGTGGGTGCGTGAGTGGGTGAGTGGGTGGGCGGGTGGGTGGGCGAGTGAGTGGGGTGGGCGAGTGAGTGGGTGGGCGGGTGGGTGGGTGAGCCGGCAAGGAGCCCGTGGCGGGGGTGGTGGGTGGGGTGGGTGGGTGGGCGAGTGAGTGGGCGGGTGAGTGGGCGGGTGAGTGGGCGGGTGGGTGGGTGAGTGGGTGGGTGAGGCGGGTGAGTGGGCGGGTGAGTGGGTGGGCGGGTGAGTGGGTGAGTGAGTGGGCGGGTGAGTGAGTGGTCGGGTGGGTGAGTGGGCGGGTGAGTTGGTGGGTGAGTGGGTGGGGTGGGGTGAGTGAGTGGGGTGGGTGGGTGATTGGGCGGGTGAGTGGGGTGGGGTGAAAGGGAGGCAGGGAGGGTGGGACAGCAGCGGGGTGGGTAGGTGGGTGAGAGGGTGGGCGGGTAGGTAGGTTGGTGGGTGGGTGAGTAAGTGAGTGGGGTGGGTGAGTGAGTGAGTGGTTGAGTGGGGTGAGTGAGTGGGGTGGGTGAGTGAGTGGTTGAGTGGGGTGAGTGAGTGGGGTGGGTGGGTGGGTGATTGGGCGTGTGAGTGGGGTGGGTGAGAGGGAGGGAGGGAGGCAGGGTGGGACAGCAGCGGGGTGGGTAGGTGGGTGAGAGGGTGGGCGGGTAGGTAGGTTGGTGGGTGGGTGAGTGAGTAGGCGGTGGCAACGTTGATGTCGGTGTCTGTGAATGATCCGCGCCTCTCCCCACCGCCCCCCCTCCACCACCCCCCCCCCACCGTCCCCCCCCCCCCACCGTCCCCCCCCCCCGGCCGCCCCCCCTCCACCGCCCCCCCCCACCGCCCCCCCCCCCCCCCACCGCCCCCCCTCCACCGCCCCCCCCCCCCTCAGGTTGGGCGGCGAGCAGCGAGAGATGCAGTTTTGCGACTACAAGCGACTCAACATGTCCACGCTGCGCATGACGTGGGAGGCCAAGGTGCAGCTCAAGGAAATCCTGGCCAACGCCGGCTTCCCCGAGGGTACGGGAGGAGGAGGAGGAGGGACCCGCGTGGTGGTGGCGGTGGCGGCGGTGGTGTTGGTTGTGGTGCAAAAGTGGCGGTGGTGGTGGCAGAAGATGGTGGTGGTAGTAGCGTGAGGGTGGTGGTGGTGGTGGTTGTGGTGCAAAAGTGGCGGTGGCGGTGGTGGTGTTGGTTTGTGGTGCAAAAGTGGCGGTGGTGGTGGCACAAGATGGTGTGGTGGTGGTCGTGTGAGGGTGGTGGTGGTGGTTGTGGTGCAAAAGTGGCGGTGGCGGTGTTGGTTGTGGTGCAAAAGTGGCGGTGGTGGTGGCACAAGATGGTGGTGGTGGTAACGTGAGGGTGGTGGTGTTGGTTGTGGTGCAAAAGTGGCGGTGGTGGTGGCACAAGATGGTGGTGGTGGTGGTGATGGTGGTGGCGCAACAGTGGTGGCGGTGGTGATGCCGACGAGAGGGTGGTGGTGGTGGTACGAGTATGGCGGTGGCGGTGATGGTGATGGTGGTGGCGGTGGGGGGAGTGGTGGTGCAGCGGTTAGCGCCACGCTACGCTACGAACCCGGCGACCCGAGTTCAATCGCCGCTCACAGCCAACACCGGCGGCGATTTTCTGAACCGGTCCTGGGCCTCCCCTAGGTCGGCTCGGCCTCAAATGAGTTACCCGGTGCGATGCATGGTAAACATCGCCACCGGGGAGACAAAGGCGGCCGGGCGTGGTGCTGGCCACCCACCCCCTCGTGTGCCACAGTGCCGGCCTTCATAGGTGCTGCTACTCGCTAACAGTACTTGCCCCAGCGGTCCTGGTAAGGCTACACGGGGGATCTTTGTTTTGTGGGGAGCGGTGGTGCAGCGGTTAGCGCTACGAACCTGACGACCCGAATTCGATTCCCGCTCACGGCCAACACCCAGTGACGATTATCTGAACCGTTCCTGGGCCTCCCCTAGGTCGACTCGGCCTCAAATGAGTACCTGGTGCGGTGTGGAGTAGACATCGCCACTGGGGAGACAAAGGCGGCCGGGCGTGGTGCTGGCCACCCACCCCCTCGTGTGCAGGAGCAGCCTTCATAGGTTGTGTTGCCCAATGATGTTGATGGCGGTGATGTTCATGATGGTGACGGAGGTAGTGTTGATGATGATGTTGATGGTGATGATGATGTTGGTGGTGATGACGTTGATGGTGATGATGGTGATGGTGGTGGTGATGATGATGGTGATGATGATGATAGTGTTGATGATGACGTTGATGGTGATGATGGTTGTGGTGATGATGGTGATGGTGGTGATGGTGGTGATGATGATGATGGTGGTGATGATGATGGTGGTGATGATGATGGTGATGATGGTGATGATGATGATGGCGATGATGATGATGGTGGTGGTGGTGATGATGGTGGTGGTGGTGGTGATGATGATGATGGTGATGATGATGATGATGGTGATGATGATGATGGTGGTGGTGATGATGGTGGTGGTGGTGGTGGTGATGATGATGATGGTGGTGGTGATGATGGTGATGGTGTTGGTGGTGATGGTGATGATGATGATGGTGGTGATGGTGCCGGTAGCCTTCATAGGTGCTGCTACTCGCTAACACCACTTGCCCCTACAGTCTGTTAGGCTACACGGGGGATCTTTGTCTTGTGGGATTGCTGTGCACCCCAATCAACCCCTCATTGACCCCCTTGACCCCCTGCACCCCCCCAACCCCCCAAACCGACAGATTCCCTGATGAACCAGACGTTCAACTTGTCGGGCCCGGACTCGAACCTGGACGTGGTGACGTCGCTGCTGTGCATGGGCGTCTACCCCAACGTGTGCGTGCACAAGGAGAAGCGGAAGATCCTGACGACGGAGGGGCGCAGCGCGCTCATCCACAAGTCGTCCGTCAACTGCCCCTTCAGCTCCTCGCAGGAGATGAAGTACCCGTCGCCCTTCTTCGTCTTCGGGGAGAAGGCACGCCGCTGTCGCACGACGTCGCGCACACGACGCGCGACGTCACACACGACGTCACACACGACGTCACACACGACGTCACACACACGTCACACACGACGTCACACACACACGTCGCCACGACGTCACACACGACGTCACACACACGACGTCACACACACGTCGGGAAGCCGCCGGAAGCTTGCGGTGTCGGTGGCGTCGGTGACGGGTGAAATGTGGGCGGTGGTGGTTGACGAATGTGGTGGTGACGGTGCGAGGAGAGGGGAGAGGTGAGGGAGCCGAGATGGTTTGACCGCCTACCTGACCCTGTGCTCCCCCCCCCACCTCCCACCTCCCCCCACCACCTCCTCCCACCACCTCCCCCCACCTCCCCCCACCTCCCCCCACCTCCCCCCACCTCCCCCCACCTCCCCCCACCACCCCCCACCTCCTCCCCCCACCACCCCCCACCTCCTCCTCCCTCCTCCCCCCACCTCCCCCCACCTCCTTCCCCCTCCTCCCCCCACCTCCCCCCACCTCCTTCCCCCTCCTCCCCCCACCTCCCCCCACCTCCTTCCCCCCTCCTCCCCCCACCTCCTTCCCCCTCCTCCCTCCTCCCCCCACCTCTCCCCACCTCCTCCCCACCTCCCTCCTCCCCCCACCTTCCCCCTCCTCCCTCCTCCCCCCACCTCCCCCCACCTCCCCACCTCCCCCCACCTCCCCCCCACCTCCCCCCACCTCCCCCTACCTCCTCCCCACCTCCCCCCCACCTCCTCCCCACCTCCTCCCCCCACCTCCCCCCACCTCCCCCCACCTCCTCCCACCTCCTCCCACCTCCCCCCACCTCCCCCCACCTCCTCCCCACCTCCTCCCCCCACCTCCCCCCCCACCTCCCCCCACCTCCCCCCCACCTCCCCCCACCTCCCCCCATCACCTCCTCCCACCTCCCCCCACCTCCTCTCCCCACCTCCCCCCCCCCCACCTCCCCCCACCAGATCCGCACGCGCGCCATCTCAGCCCCCCACCAGATCCGCACGCGCGCCATCTCAGCCAAGACGATGACGATGGTGGCGCCGCTGCAGCTGCTGCTGTTCGGGTGCAAGAAGGTGGTAGCAGAGGGGGGCATCGTCTACGTGGACGACTGGTGGGCCCCCCCCCCCCCGCCCCCCCACCCCCCCACCCCCCCCCCACTCTCCTCCCCCCCACACCCTCCCCCCCACCCCTCCCCCCCACCCCCCCCCACTCCCCTCCCTTCCCTTACCCTCTCCTCCCCACTTCTCAATCTCTCCCCTTTTCTCCAATCCCATCATCACAATCGTCACTATCACCACCATCATCACCATCATCACCATCACAATCATCACAATCATCACAATCATCACCATCATCACCATCATCACCATCATCATCATCTCCACCATCACCATCATCACCATCATCACCATCATCACAATCATCATCACCATCATCATCATCTCCATCATGACCACCATGATCATCATCACCATGATCATCATCACCATCACAATCATCACCATGTCCACCATCATCGCCATCATCACCATCATCACAATGATCATCACCATCCCCACCATCATCACCATCATCTCCACCATCATCTCCACCATCATCTCCACCATCATCATCACCATCATCACCACCATCATCATCATCATCACCACCATCATCACCATGATCATCATCACCATCATCTCCGCCATCATCGCCATCATCACCATCCCCATCATCATCATCATCATCTCCACCATC
Organism: Lampetra fluviatilis; assembly: GCF_964198595.1. Lineage (NCBI taxonomy): Eukaryota > Metazoa > Chordata > Hyperoartia > Petromyzontiformes > Petromyzontidae > Lampetra > Lampetra fluviatilis. The sequence continues at coordinate 3,109,848 of NC_136342.1, read as the reverse complement.
ATCATCACCACCATCACCATCATCACAATCATCACCATCATCATCTCCACCATCATCTCCATCATCGCCATATCACCATCACAATGATCGCCATCATCACAATCATCACAATCATCATCACCATCTCCACCATCATCATCACCATCATCTACCATCATCACAATCATCATCACCATCATCATCATCTCCATCATGACCACCATGATCATCATCACCATGATCATCATCACCATCACAATCATCACCATCATCTCCACCATCATCACCACCATCATCGCCATCATCACCATCATCACAATCATCAAAATCATCATCACCATCTCCACCATCATCATCACCATCTCCACCATCATCATCACCATCATCACAATCACCATCATCATCTCCATCATCACCACCATGATCATCATCACCATAATCTCCACCATCTCCACCATCATCACCATCTCCACCATCGTCATCATGATGATGGTGATGATGATGGTGATCACCATCATCTCCACTATCATCATCACCATCACCACCATCATCATCATCACCATGATCTCCACCATCATCTCCACCATAATCTCCACCATCACCATCATCATCACCATCATCACCATCTCCACCATCTCCACCATAATCACCATCATCACCATCTCCGCCATCATCGCCATCTCCGCCATCATCTCCACCATCTCCACCATCATCATCACCATCATCACAATCATCATCACCATCGCCATCATCACCACCATCATCACCTCCACCATTATCATCACCATCATCTCCGTACCAATCTCCAATCCCTCCCCGCCCCATCGTCCCGTCCACCCCCCTCCCCTCCCCACCCCTCCCGCCCCCCCACCCCGTCAGGATCAAGCTGTCCCTGCGGCACGAGACTGCGGCGGCGCTGCTGGCGCTGCGTGCTGCCCTCGACGCGCTGCAGGTGGAGGTGACGCAGGACCCGGGGGCGGCGCCGCAGACGGCGCCGTGCAACGTGCGTTTGCTGGACGTGGTGCGGGCACTCTCCTGCCCGGCCGCCTCCGGCATCGACATGGAATCGGGCGGAGGAGGTGGAGGAGGAGGCGGAGGAGGAGGATTCAACGTCAGGTGGGTGGCGGTGGCGGTGGTGGCGGTGGCGTTAACACCGTCGTCGTGGATGCCGTCAGCACCACCACCGTCGTCATCATCGATACCGTCACCATCTTCATTGTCAACACCGTCACCACCACCATCATCATCATCGATACCGTCACCACCACCATCGTCATCATCGATACCGCCACCATCATCATTGTCAACACCGTCACCACCACCGCCGTCATCATCGATACCGTCGCCATCATTATCGTCAACACCGTCACCACTGTCACCACTGTCACCATCATCATCATCGTGGATATCATCAGCACCACCACCATCGTCATCAACGATATCGTCACCACCGCCATCTTTATCGATAGCATCACCACTGTCATCATCATCATCATCATTGTCAACACCGTCACCACCACCACCATCGTCATTGTCGATACTGTCACCACCATCATCACCATCGATACCACCACCATTATCATTGTCAATACCGTCACCACCACCATCTTCATCATCGATACCGTCACCATCATCATTGTCAACATCGTCACCACCACCATTATCATCATCGTCGATACCGTCACCACCATCATCATCAATACCATCACCACTGTCACCATCATCACCATCAATACCACCACCATCATTGTCAACACCGTCACCACCACCATCATCATCATCGATACCGTTGCCACCACCATCGTCATCATCGATACCGCCACCATCATCATTGTCAACACCGTCACCACCACCGCCGTCATCATCGATACCGTCGCCATCATTATCGTCAACACCGTCACCACTGTCACCACTGTCACCATCATCATCATCGTGGATATCATCAGCACCACCACCATCGTCATCAACGATATCGTCACCACCGCCATCTTTATCGATAGCATCACCACTGTCATCATCATCATCATCATTGTCAACACCGTCACCACCACCACCATCGTCATTGTCGATACTGTCACCACCACCACCATCATCATCATCGTCATCATCGATACCACCACCACCATCATCATTGTCAACACCGTCACCACCACCACCACCATCATCATCGATACCACCACCACCATCATCATTGTCAACACCGTCACCACCACCACCATCATCATCATCGTCATCATCGATACCACCACCACCATCATCATTGTCAACACTGTCACCACCATCATCATCATCGTCATCATCGATACCACCATCATCATTGTCATCACCACCACCATCATCATCATCATCGATACCGTCACCACCATCATCATTGTCAACACCGTCACCACCACCACCATCATCATCATCGTCATCATCGATACCACCACCACCACCACCATCATCATTGTCAACACTGTCACCACCATCATCATCATCGTCATCATCGATACCACCATCATCATTGTCACCACCACCACCATCATCATCATCATCGATACCACCACCACCATCATCATTGTCAACACCGTCACCACCACCACCATCATCATCATCGTCATCATCGATACCACCACCACCATCATCATTGTCAACACCGTCACCACCACCACCATCATCATCATCGTCATCATCGATACCACCACCACCACCATCATCATTGTCAACACCGTCACCACCACCACCATCATCATCATCGTCGATACCACCACCACCACCACCATCATCATTGTCAACACTGTCACCACCATCATCATCATCGTCATCATCGATACCACCATCATCATTGTCACCACCACCACCACCACCATCATCATCATCGATACCACCACCACCATCATCATTGTCAACACCGTCACCACCACCACCATCATCATCATCGTCATCATCGATACCACCACCACCATCATCATTGTCAACACCGTCACCACCACCACCATCATCATCATCGTCGATACCGTCACCACCACCACCATCATCATCAGCGTCGATACCGTCACCACCACCACCGCCGCCGCCATCGTCGTCGTCATCATCGCCAGGACCGCTTGAGATGTTCGTCCGTGCCGTTGATGGCCGTGAGCGGGAATCCAACTCGGCTTGCCGCGTTCGTAGCGTGTAGCCATTGCGGTGCCGACTAATGCCCGCCCGCGCGTGCGTTGAGGTCGTGTCACCCTTTGCGTCACCCTTTGCGTCACCCTTTGTCACCCTTTGCGTCACCCTCTGCGTGCAGGTTTGGCGACGGGCCGCGCCCGCCCAAGATGGCGCGCTTCGACGGGCAGGGCTCGCGGGGGTCCAGAGGTGGCGGATATGGGGGGGGCGGCGGATACGGGGGCGGCGGATACGGGGGTCGCGGATACCAAGGTGAGCTTCGGGGGGAGGGGGGGGGGGGGCGGGGGTCGGGGGTCGGGGGTCACCGTGGGGTTCAAGCCACTGCTTAGACGGAAAGCAAAATAAAAGTTTTTTTTTTCATCCGGGCAGCTGTGGTTGCGGTTGTGGTGGTGGCCGTAGTGACGGTGGTGGTGGCGGTTGCGGTGGTGACTGTGGCGATGATGGTGGTAGTGGCGGTTGTAGGCGTGGTGGTGGCGACTGTGGCGGCGGTGGTGGTGGCGGTTGCGGTGGTGGCTGTGGCGACGATGGTGGTGGTGGCGGTTGTGGGCGTGGTGGTGGCGGTTGTGAAGGTGGCGGCGGTGGCGACGTTGGCGGCGGCAGTGGTGGTGATGGTTGCGGTGGTGGCGGTTGTGGTGGTGGCGGTTGCGGTGGTGGCGGTTGCGGTGGTGGCAGTTGTGGTGGTGGCGGTTGCGGTGGTGGCCGTGGCGACGATGGTGGTGGTGGCGGTGGTTGTGGCGGCGGGGGTGGCGGTTGTGGTGGAGGTGGCGGTTGTGGTGGTGGTGGCGGCGGTTGTAATGGTGGCAGCGGTGGTGGTGGTGATGGTGGTGGCGATGGCGGTGGTGGTGGCTACTTCTCACCTGGCCCTGCCTATAACCCAGCAGCGCCGCAGAAGCAGCAGCGGCAGCAGCAGCAGCAGCGGCAGCGGCTAGGGGGTTGTGGTGGATCGCTCTCTCCCGGCGTGCCTCCTCGACGCCCGCCGGCCACAGGCGGCCACGTGGCGGCATCGTCGCCACCGACGACACCGACACCGACACGGTCGATACCCGCTTGGCCTGACCCTCACGTGTCTCCCTTTTGCCGACAGGTGGCGGTGGCGGTGGCTACCGAGGAGGAGGAGGCGGTGGCGGCGGCTATGGTGGTGGTGGCGGTGGCTACGGTGGTGGTGGCGGTGGCTACGGTGGTGGTGGCGGTGGCTACGGTGGTGGTGGTGGCGGCTACGGTGGTGGTGGTGGCTACCGTGGCGGTCGCGGTGGATACGGTGGTGGTGGCAGCTACGGTGGTGGTGGCAGCGGCTACGGTGGTGGTGGCAGCGGCTACGGCGGTCGCGGTGGTTACGGTGGCGGTGGTGGCGGTGGCGGTGGTGGTGGCGGTGGTGGCGGTGGTGGCGGTTATTAATTACCCAGATAACCGTGGCTCTAAAGAAAAAAAATGAGCGTGGAGGCCTCGGGGGGTCATTGGGTGGGGAAAGCCGCATGGGGATGGGTCGGATAGAGGTCAGCGGAGGTCAGCGGAGGTCAGAGGTCAGGTGTTGGCCACTCCCCCCCCCCCTCTCCCCCCAAAAGACCGTTGCCCCCCCCCCCCCCCAACTCGTCCCTGGCGTTGTTGAATTTTGTTGTTGTTGTTGTCGAAGCGATGGGGCCCAGGCGGGCAGCAGCAGCAGCAGCAGTGCGCCCGTCAGGTTTTTCAATAAAGAAGTGAAAATGTAGAGAAGCGTTTCGCCCCTTGGTGTTGTGACGTTGCGTGTGACGTTCGTGTGACGTTCGTGTGACGTTCCGTGCGGCTTTTGTTTTTATCGATCGTTCAACGTCTCCATACTTGCACATGAAGAGGGGTGGGGGGGGGTGGGACCCCCCCCCGCCCATACCGGACCATCTGTCACCGGATTATAGACCCATACAGACCCATAGACACCCACAACCCCATACAGACCCATAGACACCCCATAGACTCATACAGACCCATAGACACCCACAACCCCATCCAGACCCATAGACACCCCATAGACTCATACAGACCCATAGACACCCACAACCCCATCCAGACCCATAGACACCCACAACCCCATACAGACCCATAGACACCCCATAGACTCATACAGACCCATAGACACCACATAGACACCCACAACCCCACACAGACCCATAGACACCCCATAGACACCCACACAGACCCATAGACACCCCATAGATCTATACAGACCCATAGACACCCCATAGACACCCACAACCCCACACAGACCCATAGACACCCCATAGACACCCACACAGACCCATAGACACCCCATAGATCCATACAGACCCATAGACACCCCATAGACACCCACAACTCCATACAGACTCGTAGACACCCTATAGACCCATATAGACCCATAGACCTCCACAATCCCATACAGACCCATAGACACCCCATAGACTCATACAGACCCATAGACACCACATAGACACCCACAACCCCACACAGACCCATAGACACCCCATAGACACCCCATAGATCCATACAGACCCATAGACACCCCATAGACACCCACAACTCCATACAGACTCGTAGACACCCTATAGACCCATATAGACCCATAGACACCCACAACCCCATACAGACCCATAGACACCCCATAGACTCATACAGACCCATAGACACCACATAGACACCCACAACCCCACACAGACCCATAGACACCCCATAGACACCCACACAGACCCATAGACACCCCATAGATCCATACAGACCCATAGACACCCCATAGACACCCACAACCCCACACAGACCCATAGACACCCCATAGACACCCACACAGACCCATAGACACCCCATAGATCCATACAGACCCATAGACACCCCATAGACACCCACAACTCCATACAGACTCGTAGACACCCTATAGACCCATATAGACCCATAGACCTCCACAATCCCATACAGACCCATAGACACCCACAACCCCATACAGACCCATAGACACCCACAATCCCATACAGACCCAAAGTCACCCCATAGACACCCACAACCCCATACAGACCCATTGACACCCACAACCCCATACAGACCCATAGACACCCACAATCCCATACAGACCCAAAGACACCCCATAGACACCCACAACCCCATACAGACCCATAGACACCCACACAGACACCCACATAGACCCATAGACACCCACAATCCCATACAGATTCGTAGACACCCACACAGACACCCATACAGACCCATAGACACCCACATAGACCCATAGACACCCACAATCCCATACAGACCCATAGACACCCACGACCCCATACAGATTCATAGACACCCCATAAACACCCAACAACAACAACAACCGCCATTCGCCACTAAGTGGCGGTGACGTCACCACAACCCCATACACACCCATAGACAACCCATAGACACCCCACACAGACCCGTAGACGCAGTGCGCTAACCGCTGCGCCACCGCTCCCCAGAGGGCTACCCCACTTCACTACGAACCCGGCCCACCCGAGTTCGATCCCCGCTCACGACCACACGCGGCACCGCCTAAAGGGACCGTCCATAAATGACGTCACGCCATTTTGGACGATTTTTGACCCCACCCCCCCCCCCCCATCGTCACACGGCGTCACAAAAAGTCAGACCCCCCCCCCCCTCAAATATGACGTCACAAAGCTCTGCCCCCCCGAAAAAAACATGCTTCAAATCGCTTTAAAGTATTGTCATTGTAGTGCGAATTTAATGTGGCGCTGCACTCTGATGTTGTAGGAGAAAACATTTATTACAAAGTCTATTTAATTAAGTGGAACGTGTTGTCGATATTTATTTGTGACGTCACATTTCTCAAACCCCCCGCCCCCCTCCCCACCTCGTCACACATCGTCACAGATGTCTGACCCCCCCCCCCACCCCGTGACATCATTTATGGAGGGCCCCTTACTTTCAGGCCGAATCAACCTAGGCGAGGCTCGGGACAGGTTCAGATTGATTCTAGATGTGAAGCTTTCGTAGTAAAATCAAGTAAGTCGCGACGTTTCGGGCTCAGCACAAAGCGAGTCCGACATCGGGTGGGAAAGCGTGGCCTGCTGCTGACGGGGCAGACTGTTTTAGAAAGGTTTGCAATGGGTGTAGCCCCAAGGGTCATAAAGAAGTGACCCGGGGCTGGTGATGTTATTGTGAGAAAACACATCCCTCCTTGCGGAGGAGGGAGCTGGTTGGAACACGTTGGGTTGCTCGGTCAATGGGCCTGCAGGGTCAACGGCCAGGGCGTGGTGTGTTCCGCAAATATGGCCGACTGTGAGGGCGGGCACAAGCCGGCGTGAGTAGGTGAAACGTTGAGTTTTATAAGGGCACCACGGGGTGACCAGCCCCTACCCCCCACCCAGCCCCACCCCTCCCACCCTCCCCACCCAGCTCCTCCCCACCCAGCCCCACCCCCACCCAGCTCTACCCTCCCCACCCAGCCCCTCCCCACCCAGCCCCACCCAGCCCCTCCCCACCCAGCCCCACCCAGCCCCTTCATCAACGTGATGATGAGAGACACGCAAACTCCACATACACAGAAGCAGGCATCAGGGTCGGGATCGAACCCACGACCTCCTGTATACCAGGCGAGGTAGTTAACATCGCCTAGAGAACGTGATGATGATGATGATGAGAGACACGCAAACTCCACATTTTCAGCAGCAGGATCAGGATCAGGATCGAACCCACGACCGCATGTATACCAGGCGAGGTAGTTAACATCTCCTAGAGAACGTGATGATGATGAGAGACACGCAAACTCCACAAATACAGCAGCAAGCATCAGGGTCGGGATCGAACCCACGACCTCCTGCGTACCAGGCGAGGTAGTTAACATCTCCTAGCCACCGCATCGTTCCTGGTGCCTTACGAACTCGGCCACCAACATCGGTGACGATTATCTAAACCGGTTCTGGGCCTCCTCTCCTAGGTCGACTCAGCCTCAAATGAGTATCTGGTGTAGCGGTGTGTAGTGAACATCGCCACCGGGGGAGACAAAGGCGGCCGGGCGTGGTGCTGGCCACCCACCCCCTCGTGCGCCGTGCCGGCCTTCATAGGTGCTCGCTAACAGCACTTGCCCCTACAGTCTGTTAAGGCTACACGGGGGATCTTTGTCTGTGTGTGTGTTCAAGAGTGTGAGCCTGCGTGACTCTCTGTTCGATTCCCGCTCTCGGCCAACAACCACCGCTGACGATTAATCTGAACCCGCGCCGGGCCTCCCCTAGGTCGACCCAGCCTCAACTGAGTAGGGCGTGCTTGCCACCCACCCCACCCACCCCATCGTGCGCCGTGCCAGGACCGGTTCAGATAATCGTCATCGGTGTTGATGGTCGTGAGCGGGAATCGAACTCTGGTCGCCGGGTTCGTAGCGCAGCGTAGCGCTAACTGTTGCGCCACCGCTCCCCCACCCACCCACACACACCATCACCCATCACCCACCCATCCCACTCACAGCAAACGAAGACAAAGATCCCCCGTGTAGCCTCGAACAGACTGTCGGGGCAAGTGCTGCTGGCCAGTAGCGCTCAACTCAACTACCCCAGTCAAGCACACTCACTCACCCACTTACTCACCAACTCACTCACCCACCCACTCACTCACCCACTTACTCACCAACCCCACTCACTTACTCACCAACTCACTCACTCACCCACCCACTCACCCACCCACTTACTCACCAACCCCACTCACTTACTCACCCACTCACCCCACTCACCCCACTCACCCACCCACTTACTCACCAACCCCACTCACTCACTCACCCACTCACTCACTCTCCCACTCACTCACTTACCGACTCATTCACCCACCCATTCACCCACCCACCCATTCACTCACCCACTCACTCACCCACTCACTCACTCACCCACCCACCAACTCACTCACCCACTCACCCACTCACTCGTCCCACTCACTCACCCACTCACTTACTCACCCACCCACTCACCCACCCATTCACCCACCCACTCACCCACCCACCCACTCACCCACTCACCCACCCACTCACCCACTCACTCACCCCACCCAGTCACTCACCCACCCACTCACCCACTCACCCACACACTCACCCACACACTCACCCACTCACCCACACACTCACCCACACACTCACCCACTCACTCACCCACACACTCACCCACTCACTCGCCCACACACTCACCCACTCACTCGCCCACACACTCACCCACTCACTCGCCCACACACTCACTAACCCACCCACTCACCCACACACTCACCCACTCACCCACACACTCACCTACACACTCACCCACACACTCACCCACTCACTCGCCCACACACTCACCCACTCACTCGCCCACACACTCACTAACCCACCCACTCACCCACTCACCCACACACTCACCCACACACTCACCCACACACTCACCCACTCACCCACACACTCACCCACTCACTCACCCACACACTCACCCACACACTCACCCACTCACTCACCCACACACTCACCCACTCACTCGCCCACTCACCCACACACTCACCCACTCACTCACCCACACACTCACCCACACACTCACCCACTCACTCACCCACACACTCACCCACTCACTCGCCCACACACTCACTAACCCACCCACACACTCACCCACTCACTGACCCACACACTCACCCACTCACTGACCCACACACTCACCCACTCACTCGCCCACACACTCACTAACCCACCCACACACTCACCCACTCACTCACCCACACACTCACCCACACACTCACCCACTCACTCACCCACACACTCACCCACTCACTCGCCCACACACTCACTAACCCACCCACACACTCACCCACTCACTGACCCACACACTCACCTACTCACCCACACACTCACCCACCCAAACCCTCTCCCCACCCATTCCCCCATCCACCCCCTCCCCTTGTCACCCCCCTCCCCTTGTCACCCCCTCCCCCTGTCACCCACCCCCCTCGTCACCCCCTCCCCTTGTCACCCCTCCCCCCTCAATCCTCGCAGCATCGCGGGAGGCGATGGCGGCACTCGCTAGAACTTCCTCGGCATCTCCCCTCCGGCTCCTCCTCCCCACCACCTCCTCATCTCACCACCACCTCCACCTCATCATCATCATCACAGCCCTGACGCTGTCTCCTCTGTCACAGTCACTCTCACCACCACCATCACCACCAGCACCACCATCACCACCAGCACCACCAGCACCATCATCTCGCTGCGTCCACCCGGTCACGCGTGCGCCCCGCCGGTGCGAGCCGCACTTCGAGAGCGCCGCCTTCGGCCGCGTGGTCGTCGCCTCGGCCACGTGCGGCCACTCGGGCCCCGAGCAGTTCTGCCCGCAGCCCGGCAGCCCCTCGCTGCTGCGGCGGCAGCAGCAGCAGTATCAGCAGCAGCAGCATCAGCAGCAGCATCAGCAGCAGCATCAGCAGCAGCATCAGCAGTATCAGCAGCACCATCAGCAACATCAGCAGCAGAAACAGTATCAGCAGCAGCATCAGCAGCAGCAGGATCAGAAGCATCATCATCATCAGCAGCAGCATCATCAGCAGCAGCAGCAGTATCAGCAGCAGCAGCATCAGCAGTATCAGAAGCATCAGCAGCAACAGGAGCAACAGGAGCATCAGCAGGATCAGCAGCATCATCATCATCAGCAGGATCAGAAGCATCATCAGCAGCAGGATCAGCAGCAGGATCAGCATCAGCAGCAGCATCATCAGCAGGATGGTCAGCGCAGCGATGCAGCCGCGAGAAGAAGCTGGCAGTGTCAGGTGAGGGTCGGTCGGGTGTTGTGAGTTGTGAGTGAGTGAGTTGTGAGTTGTGCGTGTGTGTGTTGTGAGTTGTGAGTGTTGTGAGTGAGTTGTGAGTGTGGGTGTTGTGAGTTGTGAGTGTTGTGAGTGAGTTGTGGGTGTTGTGGGTGTAGTGAGTTGTGGGTGTTGTGGGTGTTGTGAGTTGTGGGTGTTGTGGGTGTAGTGAGTTGTGGGTGTTGTGGGTGAGTTGTGTGTGTTGTGTGAGTGAGTTGTGAGTGTTGTGATTGTTGTGAGTGTTGTGAGCTGTGGGTGTTGTGGGTGATTTGTGTGTGTTGTGTGAGTGAGTTGTGGGTGTTGTGAGTTGTGAGTGTTGTGATTGTTGTGAGTGTGTGTTGTGGGTGTTGTGAGCTGTGGGTGTTGTGAGTGAGTGAGTGTGAGTGAGTTGTGAGTGTGTGGGTGTGAGTTGTGAGTGTGTGCGAGGGTGTTGTTAGTGTGAGTGAGTTGTGAGTGTGTGTGAGTTGTGAGTGTTGTGAGTGAGTGTGTGTGAGTGAGTGAGTTGTGAATGTGTGTGAGTTGTGGGTGTTGAGTGTGTGAGTGAGTGTGTGTGAGTGAGTGAGTTGTGAGTGTGTGTGACTTGTGGGTGTTGAGTGTGTGAGTGAGTGAGTTGTGAGTGTGTGTGAGTGAGTGAGTTGTGAGTGTGTGTGTGAGTAAATGTGTATGTGAGTTGTGAGTGTGTGTATGTAGTGTGTGTGAATGTGTGTGAATGTGTGTGAGTGTGAGTGAGTGTGCCGGGAAAGGTCCTGGCAAGGATTATTCAACATCGCCTTGCCAGGCACGCTGAGGAGAGGCTTGCGGAGCCCCAATGCGGTTTCAGGAAAGGGCGGTCCTGCACAGATGCCATATTTTCTGTCCGTCTGCTACAGCAGAGGTGTAGGGAATTCCAACAAGACCTACATCTCTGCTTTATTGACCTGGTCAAGGCCTATGATACCATCAATAGGCCTGGGCTCTGGGTTGTTCTTCGTGCTTTCGGAGTCCCTGACCCTCTGCTCACGATCATTAAGGACCTTAATGATGGTGAGCGGGCCCGGGTAAAACTACGTGGCCAGGAGTCAGAGCCTTTCCCTGTACACCTTGGGGTGCGATAGGGATGTCCTCTGGCTCCCACGTTATTTAACATCTATTTTGACCGCGTAGTTCGTGAAGCCTTCAATAGCTGTACCGGGGGAATTTCCATTTGGTACAGATATAATGGGAGGCTGATCGATGCCCGGGTGCGATCAAGGGATGGCTCCCTATTGGTCAACCACGTTATGTATGCCGATGATTTGGTAATAGCTGCTCATTCAGAAGAGGAGTTGGAGACGCTGCTGCTGAGACTGGAGCGTGCCACTAAGAGGTGGGGCCTTACCATCAGCCCCACCAAAACTAAGCACCTGCCTGGGTATTTTGTACCATCGGACACTCCACCCCCACAACTCCCAATCGGTGATGGGGCGGTAGTGGAGAGAGTGGAGAGTTTCCCATACCTGGGCAGTGTGCTTATAACCGGCTCTAGTTTAACAGCAGAGGTCTCCGAATCAGCCGAGCGGCAATATCTTTCCATCGGTTGCGTAACGCTGTGTGGAAGCTACCTGGTCTGTCGCTCCGCACGAAGCTTCAGGTCTTCTCGGCCACGGTCATTCCCTCCCTTCTCTACGCTTGCGAAACGTGGACCCCCCTAGTGGAGCATCTTCGCCGGTTGGAAACATTTAGGCTGGCCTGCCTACGATCCATCCTGGGTTTAACCAGGCTGGATTGTGTGAGGAGCTCACAAGTCCTTGAAAGATCTGGGCAAAGTCCCATCAGTGAGCTCCTCCGGCAGGCAAGGCTGCGTTGGCTGGGTCATGTAGCCCGCATGCCCAGCCACCGCATGCCTAAACAGCTTTTGTTCGGCCGGATCGAGGGGGCTAAACGGGCGCGGCACGGGCTAGAGCAGAGATGGAGTGATGTGGCACAGGAGGACGTGGAGCTGAGTGGACTTGCTGATGACTGGTACCAGCGGTGTCAAGATCGGCCTCAGTGGAGGAGGCTCGTGAAGGACGCTACTGGGCAGTTGGAGGCAGTCGCCCTCCAACAACAACGGAGGGCGGAGGAGCGACGCTCACAACAACGAGCGGAGCGCCGGGTGGCTAAAGCACAGCAAGTTGGCACAGTAGGGGGCACAGGTGGTGCATCAGCCAGTCATCTCGGTCATCTCGGTCAGTCGACCCGTGGCACCTGGGTCTGCCCCGTGACCTCCTGCCAGCGGGCGTTCGACACTTCACGTGGCCTCAGGGTGCACATGGCCTGGCACAAGCGTCGTGGTGACGTCACCGCCACTTAGTGGCGAATGGCGGTTGTTGTTGTTGTTGTTGTGTGTCAGGGTGTGTGTGTCAGTGTGTGTGTGTGTGTCACTGTGTGTGTCACGGTGTGTGTGTGTGTCACCACACAAAGACCCACAGACTCACCCACACAGAGACGCACAGACTCACCCACACAGAGACCCACAGACTCACACAGAGACCCACAGACTCACAGAGACACCCACAGACTCACACAGAGACCCACAGACTCATCACAGAGACCCACAGACTTACACAGAGACCCACAGACTCACCCACACAGAGACCCACAGACTCATCACACAGAGACCCAAAGACTCATCACAGAGACCCACAGACTCACACAGAGACACCCACAGACTCACACAGAGACCCACAGACTCACACAGAGACCCACAGACTCACCACCACCACACAGAGACTCACAGAGACCCACTCACCCACACAGAGACCCACAGACTCACACAGAGACCCACAGACTCACACAGAGACCCAAAGACTCATCACAGAGACCCACAGACTCACACAGAGACCCACAGACTCATCACATAGAGACCCTCCGCCCCCCCCCCACCTATCCAGGTGTGTGACGCCCGCGTGCCCAAGCTGAGTCACGGAGCGGAGTTGATGACGGACTTGGGTGATGGTGGTGATGGTGGTGATGGTGGTGATGGTGGTGGAGACACGTGGTGGCAAAGCCCCACGATGCTACACGGCACCGGGCGTGAGGGACACCCCACCACGCTCACCCTGCAGCTGGGTGAGACGCCCTGCACCCTGCACCACCCTGCACACTCACACTGCACCCTGCACACTCACACTGCACCCTGCACACTCACACTGCACCCTGCACACTCACACTGCACCCTGCACACTCACACTGCACACTGCACCCTGCACACTCACACTGCACCCTGCACACTGCACCCTGCACCTTGCACACTCACACTGCACCCTGCACACTGCACCCTGCACACTGCACCCTGCACCCTGCACCACCCTGCACACTCACACTGCACCCTGCACCACCCTGCACACTCACACTGCACCCTGCACCACCCTGCACACTCACACTGCACCCTGCACACTCACACTGCACCCTGCACCCTGCACCACCCTGCACACTCACACTGCACCCTGCACACTGCACCCTCACCATGCACCCTGCACCATGCACCATGCACCCTGCACACTCCACCCTGCACCCTGCACCATGCACCATGCACCCTGCACACTGCACACTCCACCCCGCACCCTGCACCCCGCACCCTGCACGTTGACAAACCGCGTAATGTAAATTGTTGTTGTTGCCACGCGTCACCTCGCGACTGTTAATGTTTGACGTGAGAGTCAGCGGCATGGCCAGGATGTACGCGTACTCAGAGACTCACAGAGACCCACAGAGACCCACACTCATAGAGACCCACAGAGACCCATATACTCACAGAGACCCACAGAGACCCATATACTCACAGAGACCCACAGAGACCCACACTCATAGAGACCCACAGAGACCCACACTCATAGAGACCCATCGAGACCCACAGAGACCCACACTCATAGAGACCCACAGAGACCCACACTCATAGAGACCCATAGAGACCCACACTCATAGAGACCCACAGAGACCCACACTCATAGAGACCCACAGAGACCCACACTCATAGAGACCCATCGAGACCCATATACTCACAGAGACCCACAGAGACCCACACTCATAGAGACCCACAGAGACCCACACTCATAGAGACCCATAGAGACCCACACTCATAGAGACCCATCGAGACCCACAGAGACCCATACTCATAGAGACCCACAGAGACCCATATACTCACAGAGACCCACAGAGACCCATATACTCACAGAGACCCACAGAGACCCACACTCATAGAGACCCACAGAGACCCACACTCATAGAGACCCATAGAGACCCACACTCATAGAGACCCATCGAGACCCACAGAGACCCATACTCATAGAGACCAACAGAGACCCATATACTCACAGAGACCCACAGAGACCCATATACTCACAGAGACCCATAGAGACCCACACTCATAGAGACCCATAGAGACCCACAGAGACCCATAGTCACAGAGACCCACAGAGACCCACACTCATAGAGACCCACAGAGACCCACACTCATAGAGACCCATCGAGACCCACACTCATAGAGACCCATAGAGACCCATATACTCACAGAGACCCACAGAGACCCACACTCATAGAGACCCACAGAGACCCACACTCATAGAGACCCACAGAGACCCATACTCATAGAGACCCACAGAGACCCACACTCATAGAGACCCATCGAGACCCACACTCATAGAGACCCACAGAGACCCATATACTCACAGAGACCCACAGAGACCCACACTCATAGAGACCCATAGAGACCCACACTCATAGAGACCCACAGAGACCCATATACTCACAGAGACCCACAGAGACCCATACTCATAGAGACCCATAGAGACCCACACTCATAGAGACCCATCGAGACCCACACTCATAGAGACCCATAGAGACCCATATACTCACAGAGACCCACAGAGACCCACACTCATAGAGACCCACAGAGACCCACACTCATAGAGACCCACAGAGACCCATAAACTCACAGAGACCCACAGAGACCCACACTCATAGAGACCCATAGAGACCCATACTCATAGAGACCCACAGAGACCCATACTCATAGAGACCCACAGAGACCCATACACACAGACCCATATACTCAGAGACCCACAGAGACCCACAGAGACCCACAGAGACCCATACACATAGAGATCCACAAATACCCATACTCACAGAGACCCACAGAGACCCATAGAGACCCATAGAGACCCATACTCATAGAGAACCATATTCATAGAGACCCATACTAATCGAAACCCATACAAAAAGTGAACTTTGTATTTTACCAAATCAGACCCCACTAAGCTACGTCCTCCTATTCAGATGCCACCTGGCCACCACAAACGATTTCCCAACAAGCGTCGTATCACCACTGTGTGGACATTTATAGCAGCAGACAAACACTCCAAACTCGTGTCCATGCCGACTCTGAATGTGGAGGGGAAAACCGGAGGACCCGGAGAAAAATCCACGCGGCCACGGAGAGAGAGAGAGAGACACGCAGACTCAACGTAGCAGCAGCAGCAGGCATCGTCAGGGTCGGGATCGAACCCACGACCTCCTGCAGACCAGGCGAGGTGGTTAACATCTCCTAGCCACCGTGATGATGATGAGAGAGAGAGAGACACGCAAACTCCAAATATACAGCAGCAGCAGCAGGCGTCGTCAGGGTCGGGATCGAACCCACGACTTCCTGCAGACCAGGCGAGGTGGTTAACATCTCCTAGCCACCGTGATGATGATGAGAGAGAGAGACGCAGACTCCAAATATACAGCAGCAGCAGGCGTCGTCAGGGTCGGGATCGAACCCACGACCTCCTGCAGACCAGGCGAGGTGGTTAACATCTCCTAGCCACCGTGATGATGATGAGAGAGAGAGAGACGCAGACTCCAAATATACAGCAGCAGCAGGCATTGTCAGGGTCGGGATCGAACCCACGACTTCCTGCACACCAGGCGAGGTGGTTAACATCTCCTAGCCACCGTGATGATGATGAGAGAGAGACGCAAACTCCAAATATACAGCAGCAGCAGGCATTGTCAGGGTCGGGATCGAACCCACGACTTCCTGCAGACCAGGTGAGGTAGTCAAAATCTCCTAGCCACCGTGATGATGATGAGAGAGAGAGACGCAGACTCCAAATATACAGCAGCAGCAGGCGTCGTCAGGGTCGGGATCGAACCCACGACCTCCTGCAGACCAGGCGAGGTAGTTAAGATATATGGCTGTGACATTGGGGGCCAAAGTCCACACCTGTAGCCCAGGTATTCAGTGTTTCTTTGGTAACCTCTCCCGGTCTCCGTGTGTGTGGGTGGGTGTGTTGTTGTTGTTATGTGGATGAGTGGGTGCGTGCGTGGGTGGGTGGGTGTGTTGTTGTTGTGTGTGTGGGTGTGTTGTTGTGTGGGTGTGTTGTGTGGGTGGGTGGGTGTGATGTTGTGTGGGCGGGTGTGTTGTTGTTCTGTGGATGCGTGGGTGTGTGTGTGGGTGGGTGTGTTGGTGTGTGTGTGGGTTGGTGGGTGTGTGGGTGTGTGTGGGTGTGTTGGTGGGTGGGTGGGTGTGTGTGGGTGTGTGTGTTGTTGGGTGGGTGGGTGTGTGTGGGTGGGTGTGTTGTTGTTCTGTGGATGCGTGGGTGTGTGGGTGGGTGTGTTGTTGTGAGTGTGTTGTTGTTGTGTGGGTGGGTGTGTTGTGTGGGTGTGTTGTTGGGTGTGTGTGTGTGGGTGTGTTGTTGTGTGTGTGTGGATGTGTGGGTGGGTGGGTGGGTGTGTGTTGTGTGGGTGTGTTGTTGGGTGTGTGTGGGTGTGTTGTTGTGTGTGTGTGGATGTGTGGGTGGGTGGGTGGGTGTGTGTTGTGTGGGTGTGTTGTTGGGTGTGTGTGTGTGGGTGTGTTGTTGTGTGTCTGTGGATGTGTGGGTGGGTGGGTGTGTGTTGTGTGGGTGTGTTGTTGGGTGTGTGTGTGTGGGTGTGTTGTTGTGTGTGTGTGGATGTGTGGGTGGGTGGGTGGGTGTGTGTTGTGGGTGTGTTGTTGGGTGTGTGTGGATGTGTGGGTGTGTGTGTGTGGGTGTGTTGTTGGGTGTGTGTGTGTGGGTGTGTTGTTGTGTGTGTGTGGATGTGTGGGTGTGTGTGTGTGGGTGTGTTGTTGTGGGTGTCTGTGTGTGTTGCTGTGTTTGGGGAGCGGTGGGTGTAGTGGTTAGCGCTACTCTGCACTACGAACCCGGCGTCCCGGGTTCGATTCCCGCTCACGGCCACCAAGACCACCGGTGACGATTCTCTGTTTCAGTGCTGGGCCTCCCCTAGGTCGACTCTGCCTCAAATGACCAGCTGGTGCGTTGTGTAGTAAACATCGCCACTGGGGAGACAAAGGCGGCCGGGCGTGGTGCTGGCCACCCACCCCCTCGTGTACAGTAGCAGCCTTCATAGGTTGTGTTGCCCCATGATGTTGATGGCGGTGATGTTCATGATGGTGACGGTGGTAGTGTTGATGATGATTTTGATGGTGATGATGTTGGTGGTGGTGATGGGGATGATGGTGGTGATGATGGTGATGATGGTGATGGTGGTGATGATGATGGTGGTGATGATGATGATGGTGGTGATGATGATGGTGGTGATGATGATGATGGTGGTGATGATGGTGATGATGGTGGTGATGATGATGATGATGATGGTGGTTATGATGGTGATGATGGTGATGGTAGTGATGATGTTGGTGGTGGTGATGGTGGTGATGGTGGTGATGGTGGTGATGGGGATGATGGTGGTGATGATGATGGTGATGATGGTGATGGTGGTGGTGATGATGGTGATGATGGTGATGGTGGTGATGGTGGTGATGGTGGTGATGATGGTGATGATGGTGATGGTGGTGATGATGGTGATGATGGTGATGGTGGTGATGATGGTGATGGTGGTGGTGATGATGGTGATGATGGTGATGGTGGTGATGATGGTGATGGTGGTGATGATGGTGATGGTGGTGATGATGGTGATGATGGTGATGGTGGTGATGATGGTGATGGTTGTGATGATGGTGATGATGGTGGTAATGATGGTGATGGTGGTGATGGTGGTAATGATGGTGATGGTGGTGATGGTGGTGATGATGATGATGATGGTGGTGATGATGGTGATGGTGGTGATGATGGTGATGATGGTGATGGTGGTGATGATGGTGATGGTGGTGATGATGGTGATGATGGTGATGGTGGTGATGATGATAGTGATGATGGTGATGGTGGTGATGATGATAGTGATGGTGGTGATGATGGTGATGGTGGTGATGGTGGTGATGATGGTGATGATGGTGATGGTGGTGATGATGATGGTGATGGTGGTGATGATGGTGATGGTGGTGATGTTGGTGATGATGGTGATGGTGGTGATGATGGTGATGATGGTGATGATGGTGATGGTGGTGATGATGGTGGTGATGATGATGATGGTGATGATGGTGATGGTGGTGATGACGTGGTTGGTGATGATGATGGTGATGGTGGTGATGATGGTGGTGATGGTGGTGATGGTGGTGATGGTGGTGATGATGGTGATGGTGGTGATGGTGGTGATGATGGTGATGATGGTGATGATGGTGATGGTGGTGATGGTGGTGATGACGTGGATGGTGATGGTGATGGTGGTGATGATGGTGATGATGGTGATGGTGGTGATGGTGGTGATGGTGGTGATGATGGTGATGATGATGGTGATGATGGTGATGATGGTGATGACGTGGATGGTGATGATGATGGTGATGGTGGTGATGATGGTGATGGTGGTGATGGTGGTGATGGTGGTGATGGTGGTGATGATGGTGATGGTGGTGATGGTGGTGATGACGTGGATGGTGATGATGATGATGATGATGGTGGTGATGATGGTGATGATGGTGATGGTGGTGATGGTAGTGATGATGGTGATGATGATGGTGATGATGGTGATGATGGTGATGACGTGGATGGTGATGATGATGGTGGTGATGATGGTGATGGTGGTGATGGTGGTGATGGTGGTGATGATGGTGATGATGATGGTGATGATGGTGATGACGTGGATGGTGATGATGATGGTGATGGTGGTGATGGTGGTGATGGTGGTGATGATGGTGATGGTGGTGATGACGTGGATGGTGATGATGATGGTGATGGTGGTGATGATGGTGATGGTGGTGATGGTGGTGATGGTGGTGATGATGGTGATGATGATGGTGATGATGGTGATGATGGTGATGACGTGGATGGTGGTGATGGTGGTGATGGTGGTGATGATGGTGATGGTGGTGATGATGGTGATGATGGTGATGGTGGTGATGATGGTGATGATGGTGATGGTGGTGATGGTGGTGATGGTGGTGATGACGTGGATGGTGATGGTGATGATGGTGATGACGTGGATGGTGATGGTGGTGATGATGGTGATGACGTTGCTGACGTCGTCGTCGTTGCTGTTGACGTTGTTGTTGTTGATGTTGTTGTTGATGTTGTTGTTGACGTTGTTGTTGATGTTGTGATTAACAGTGTTGTTGTTGACGTTGCTGTTGACGTTGTTGTTGTTGATGACGTTGTTGTTGTTGATGTTGTTGTTGATGTTGTGATTAACAGTGTTGTTGTTGACGTTGTTGTTGACGTTGACGTTATACTGGTAGGAACGAAGTGAACCAGCCTACAATAGATTATATCGTCCGTCCGTCCGTCCGATGTCCGATTAGGTGTAGCAACATTGCCCCCTACTGCAAACACTTGGCAGGACCCTACAAAAACCTTTAGACTCTGTGACGCTTTCCTGGCTCAACAAGTGTAACATTCCCTTATAATTCCCTGAGATAGCTTTTAATTAAAACATTTAAATTAAAAATTAACTCACAGCAGCCTAAAGCCTACAGCTAGGCCTAAAGCCTAGAACTAGGCCTCAAACTTTCCCTTCGTATCGTACCCCCGCGTGTGTGAAAGGGAGTTAATGTTTAACAATGTTACATTCCCTGATGTTTTAAAATAGAAAATTTACATTTAAAGCTTTTACATTAATAATTAAAACATTAGAATTATACATTAATAATTAAAACATTTAAATTAAAAATTAACTCACAGCGGCCTAAAGCCTACAGCTAGGCCTAAAGCCTAGAACTAGGCCTCAAACTCTCCCTTCGTATCGTCCGATTAGGTGTAGCAACATCGCTCCCTACTGCAAACACTTGGCACCCCGCAGGGACCTGTTTATCAACAGTGTTGTTGTTGTTGACGTTATTATCAACAGTGTTGTTGTTGTTGTTGACGCCCCAGGCAAGGCGTTCGAGCTGAGCTACGTGCGCATCCGCTTCGTCTCGAGCCGCCCCGAGAGCGCCGTGCTTCTCAAGCGCTCGCACGCCACCACCGCCACCACCACCGCCACCGCCACCACCGCCTGGCAGCCGCTCCACTACTTCAGCGCCAGCTGCTACGCCACCTACGGCATCGCGCCCACTGCCGCCGGTACCGGCACCACCGGCACCACCGGCTACGAGGAGGAGGAGGAGGAGGAGGTGGTGCCGACGGCGCTGTGCACCGAGGAAGACAGCGACATCTCGCCGCTGACGGGCGCCAGCGTGACGTTCAGCACGCTGGAGGGGCGGCGAGGGGCGCAGCGCTTCGACAGCAGCCCGGCACTGCAGGTGGTTGCGGTGGTGGTGGTGGTGGTGGTGGCGGTGGTGGCGGTGGTGGAGGTGGTGGCGGTGGTGGTGGTGGCGGCGGTGGTGGTGGTGGTGGTGGAGGTGGTGGCGGTGGCGGTGGTGGAGGTGGTGGCGGTGGCGGTGGCGGTGGTGGCGATGGTGGCGGTACTGTTGGGTGGTGGTTGTTGTTGTGGTGGTGGTGGTGACGCTGAAACGTGGCCGGCTGCGGTCCAACAATTCTGTTGTGGACGAGGGAGCAGCCTCCCCACGGTGACCCCCCCCCTCGCGATGACCCCCCCGTGACCCCCCCCCCCCACCGCCCCCCCCCCCCCCCAGGAGTGGGTGACGGTGACGGAGCTGCGCGTGTCCCTGGACCGACTCAACACGTTTGGGGACGAGCTCTTTGGAGACCCCTCGGTGCTGAGCTCCTACTACTACGCCGTGTCCCAGTTGGACGTGGGGGCCCGGTGAGGAGCCCCCCACCCTCACCCCCCCCCCCCTCAGCCCCCCCCCCTCAGCCCCCCCCCCCTCAGCCCCCCCCCCTCAGCCCCCCCCCCTCACCCCCCCTCACCCCCCTCACCCCCCACCCCAGCTCGCGACCGACACCGCAGAGGCAGCGCTGGGAAAGTAATGCCCACCCACCTACTCACTCCCCTACCCACCACCCCACTTCCCACTACACACCCTCCCTCCACCCTGCCCATCCACCCACCCCCCCCCACTACCCACCCACCTACTCACTCCCCTACCCACCACCCCACTTCCCACTACACACCCTCCCTCCACCCTGCCCATCCACCCACCCCCCCCCACTACCCACCCACCTACTCACTCCCCTACCCACCACCCCACTTCCCACTACACACCCTCCCTCCACCCTGCCCATCCACCCACCCCCCCCCACTACCCACCCACCTACTCACTCCCCTACCCACCCCCCCACTTCCCACTACACACCCTCCCTCCACCCTGCCCATCCACCCACCCCCCCCCACTACCCACCCACCTACTCACTCCCCTACCCACCCCCCCACTTCCCACTACACACCCTCCCTCCACCCTGCCCATCCACCCACCCCCCCCCACTACCCACCCACCTACTCACTCCCCTACCCACCACCCACCCACTACACACCCTCCACCCTGCCCACCCCCCTACTCACTCCCTTACCCACCACCCACCCACTACCCACCTCCCCACTACACACCCTCCCTCCACCCTGCCCACCCCCCTACTCACTCCCCTACCCACTCACCCTCCACCCCGCCCCCCCACCCACCACCCACCCCCCCCTACGAACAGCACTTGCCCCCTACAGACTGCTATGGGCTATACACGGCGGCGGTGGTAGTGGGTGGTGGGTGGTGATGGTGATGGTGGTGGGCAGTAATGGTGGGCGGTGATGTTGGGCGGTGATGGTGGGTGGTGGTGGGTGGTGATGGTGATGTTGGGCGGTGGTGAAGGTGATGGTGGTGGATGGTGATGGTGATGGTGGTGGGTGGTGATGGTGATGGTGGTGGGTGGTGATGGTGATGTTGGGCGGTGGTGAAGGTGATGGTGGTGGGTGGTGATGGTGATGATGGGCGGTGGTGGTGGGTGTTGGTGGTGGTGGGCGGCGGTGGGTGGGTGTGATCTTTGCCTTGCCCTTCGTGTCTCACCCCCCCACCCCCCACCACCCCCCACCACCCCCACCCCCCCCACCCCACCCACAGCTGCAAGTGTAACGGCCACGGCGACGAGTGCGTGTGGCGTGACCGCCGCCTCGTGTGCCGCTGCCACCACCACACGGAGGGCGACGACTGCGAGCGCTGCGCCCCCACGCACCGCGACCGCCCCTGGGCACGCGCCACCGCTCGAGACGCACACGAGTGCCGGCGTGAGTGGGCACACAGCCCCAGCCCGGCATGACCACACAGCCCCACCCCGGCATGACCACACAGCCCCAGCCCGGCATGACCACACAGCCCCACCCGGCCAGCACACAGCCCTCACACGGCCTGACCACACTCCCACCCGCCTGACCACACTCCCACCCGCCTGACCACACTCCCACCCGGCCTGACCACACTCCCACCCGCCTGACCACACACCCACCCGCCTGACCACAGCCCCACCCGGCCTGACCACACTCCCACCCGCCTGACCACACTCCCACCCGCCTGACCACACTCCCACCCGGCCTGACCACACTCCCACCCGCCTGACCACACTCCCACCCAGCCTGACCACACTCCCACCCCGCCTGACCACACTCCCACCGGCCTGAACACACTCCCACCCGCCTGACCACACTCCCACCCGCCTGACCACACTCCCACCCGGCCTGACCACACTCCCACCCGCCTGACCACACTCCCACCCGCCTGACCACACTCCCACCCGCCTGACCACAGCCCCACCCGGCCTGACCACACTCCCACCCGCCTGACCACACTCCCACCCGCCTGACCACACTCCCACCCGGCCTGACCACACTCCCACCCGGCCTGACCACACTCCCACCCGCCTGACCACACTCCCACCCGCCTGACCACACTCCCACCCGCCTGACCACACTCCCACCCGCCTGACCACACTCCCACCCGGCCTGACCACACTCCCACCCGCCTGACCACACTCCCACCCGCCTGACCACACTCCCACCCGGCCTGACCACATTCCCACCGGCCTGACCACACTCCCACCCGCCTGACCACACTCCCACCCAGCCTGACCACACTCCCACCCGCCTGACCACACTCCCACCCGCCTGACCACACTCCCACCCGGCCTGACCACACTCCCACCCGCCTGACCACACTCCCACCCGCCTGACCACACTCCCACCCGCCTGACCACACTCCCACCCGCCTGACCACAGCCCCACCCGGCCTGACCACACTCCCACCCGCCTGACCACACTCGCACCCGCCTGACCACACTCCCACCCGCCTGACCACACTCCCACCCAGCCTGACCACACTCCCACCGGCCTGACCACACTCCCACCCGCCTGACCACACTCCCACCCGCCTGACCACACTCCCACCCGCCTGACCACACTCCCACCCGGCCTGACCACACTCCCACCCGCCTGACCACACTCCCACCGGCCTGACCACACTCCCACCCGCCTGACCACACTCCCACCCGCCTGACCACACTCCCACCTGCCTGACCACACTCCCACCCGCCTGACCACACTCCCACCCGCCTGACCACACTCCCACCGGCCTGACCACACTCCCACCCGCCTGACCACACTCCCACCCGGCCTGACCACACTCCCACCCGCCTGACCACACTCCCACCCGCCTGACCACACTCCCACCCGCCTGACCACAGCCCCACCCGGCCTGACCACACTCCCACCCGCCTGACCACACTCCCACCCGCCTGACCACACTCCCACCGGCCTGACCACACTCCCACCCGCCTGACCACACTCCCACCCGCCTGACCACACTCCCACCCGGCCTGACCACACTCCCACCCGCCTGACCACACTCCCACCCGCCTGACCACACTCCCACCCGCCTGACCACAGCCCCACCCGGCCTGACCACACTCCCACCCGCCTGACCACACTCCCACCCGCCTGACCACACTCCCACCCAGCCTGACCACACTCCCACCCGGCCTGACCACACTCCCACCCGCCTGACCACACTCCCACCCGCCTGACCACACTCCCACCCGCCTGACCACAGCCCCACCCGGCCTGACCACACTCCCACCCGCCTGACCACACTCCCACCCGCCTGACCACAATCCCACTGGCCTGACCACACTCCCACCCGCCTGACCACACTCCCACCCGCCTGACCACACTCCCACCCGCCTGACCACACTCCCACCCGCCTGACCACACTCCCACCCGCCTGACCACAGCCCCACCCGGCCTGACCACACTCCCACCCGCCTGACCACACTCCCACCGGCCTGACCACACTCCCACCCGCCTGACCACACTCCCACCGGCCTAACCACACTCCCACCCGCCTGACCACACTCCCACCCGCCTGACCACAGCCCCACCCGGCCTGACCACACTCCCACCCGCCTGACCACACTCCCACCCGGCCTGACCACACTCCCACCCGCCTGACCACACTCCCACCCGCCTGACCACACTCCCACCCGCCTGACCACAGCCCCACCCGGCCTGACCACACTCCCACCCGCCTGACCACACTCCCACCCGGCCTGACCACACTCCCACCCGCCTGACCACACTCCCACCCGGCCTGACCACAGACCCACCCGCCTGACCACACACCTCCCCAGCCTGACCACACTCCCACCCGGCCTGACCACACTCCCACCCGGCCTGACCACACTCCCACCCGCCTGACCACACTCCCACCGGCCTGACCACACACCCACCCGCCTGACCACACACCCACCCGCCTGACTACACTCCCACCTGCCTGACCACACTCCCACCCGCCTGACCACACTCCCACCCGCCTGACCACACTCCCACCTGGCCTGACCACACTCCCACCCGGCCTGACCACACCCCCACCCGCCTGACCACACTCCCACTCGCCTGACCACACTCCCACTCGCCTGACCACACTCCCACCCGCCTGACCACACTCCCACCCGCCTGACCACACTCCCACCCGCCTGACCACACTCCCACTCGCCTGACCACACTCCCACCCGCCTGACCACACACCCACCCGCCTGACCACACTCCCACCTGCCTGACCACACTCCCACCCGCCTGACCACACTCCCACCCGCCTGACCACACTCCCACCTGCCTGACCACACTCCCACCCGCCTGACCACACTCCCACCCGCCTGACCACACTCCCACCCGGCCTGACCACACCCCCACCCGCCTGACCACACTCCCACCCGCCTGACCACACTCCCACCTGGCCTGACCACACTCCCACTCGGCCTGACCACACTCCCACCCGGCCTGACCACACTCCCACCCGCCTGACCACACTCCCACCCGCCTGACCACACTCCCACCGGCCTGACCACACACCCACCCGCCTGACCACACTCCCACCCGCCTGACCACACTCCCACCCGCCTGACCACACTCCCACCCGCCTGACCACACTCCCACCCGCCTGACCACACTCCCACCCGCCTGACCACACTCCCACCGGCCTGACCACACACCCACCCGCCTGACCACACTCCCACCCGCCTGACCACACTCGCACCCGCCTGACCACACTCCCACCCGCCTGACCACACTCCCACCCGGCCTGACCACACCCTCCCCGCCTGACCACACTCCCACCCGCCTGACCACACTCCCACCCGGCCTGACCACACCCTCCCCGGCCTGACCACACTCCCACCCGCCTGACCACACTCCCACCCGGCCTGACCACACCCTCCCCGGCCTGACACACTCCCACCCGCCTGACCACACTCCCACCCGGCCTGACCACACTCCCACCCCGCCTGACCACACTCCCACCCGGCCCTGCCCACACCTTCACCCACCCGTTCAGTCGCTCGCTCAGTCGTTCAAGTCGGTCGGTAGGTCGGTCACGTGTTCGCGTATTCAGCCGTGCGGACAAAACACCACTCGCCCCCCTCGCCCGCCCGCCCGCCCGCCCACCCACTCACTCGCCCGCCCACTCACCCACTCGCTCACCCACCAATTCACTGCCTCACCCACGCATTCAACCACCCACCCACTCGCCCATTCACTCACTCGCCCACCCACCAATTCACTACCTTACCCACGCATGCAACTACCCACCCACTCACTCGCCCACCCACCAATTCACTGCCTTACCCACATATTCAACTACCCACCCACCCACTCGCCCATTCATTCACTCGCCCACCCACCAATTCACTGCCTTACCCACATATTCAACTACCCACCCACCCACTCGCCCATTCACTCACTCGCCCACCCACCAATTCACTGCCTTACCCACGCATGCAACCACCCACCCACTCACTCGCCCACCCACCAATTCACTGCCTTACCCATACATTCAACCACCAAACCACTCACTCACTCGCCCACCCACCTATTCACTGCCTCACTCACCCACCAACCCACCACCGCTCGACACGTAAATTCCCATAGACCCACACAGAGACCCATAGACTCACATAGAGACCCACAGAGTCCCATAGACTCACACAGAGACCCATAGAGTCCCATAGACTCGCATAGAGACCCACAGAGACCCATAGACTCACACAGAGACCCATAGACCCACAGAGACCCATAGACTCACACGGCCCCCCCCCGTACCCCCCCGTGCCCCCCCGTGACCCTCCCCGTGACCTCCCCCGTGACCTCCCCCCCCCCCTGTACCCCCCCGTGACCCCCCCGTGACCTGCCCTGTGACCTCCCCCGTGACCTCCCCCCCCTTGTACCCACTCCTCGTGACCCCCCCCCTCGTGACCCCCCCTCGTGCCCTTCCCCTCGTGCCCCCCCCCCTCCCCCCCAGCGTGTGAGTGCCATGGCCTGGCCGCCCGCTGCGAGTTCGACCCGGAGCTGTTTGTCCACACGGGGCACGGGGGCCGCTGCGTGGGCTGTGCGGGCCACACGGCGGGGGCCCGCTGCGAGCGCTGCGCCCCGCGGCACTACCGGGCAGCGGCGGCGGCGCACTCGCAGCGGGGCTGCAGGCCTTGCCGGTGCCACCCGCTTGGTGAGGTGGCCGCACTGGCGCCACGCCAACACCGCCACCGTCACCCTACCCCATCACCACCACCCCATCACCACCACCCTAACACACCACCACCACCCTAACACACCACCCTACCACCACCACCCTAACACACCACCACCACCCCATCACCACCACCCTAACACACCACCTCACCACCCTAACACACCACCCTACCACCACCACCCTAACAAACCACCACCACCCCATCACCACCACCCTAACACACCACCTCACCACCCTAACACACCACCCTACCACCACCACCCTAACACACCACCCTACCACCACCACCCTAACACACCACCACCACCCCATCACCACCACCCTAACACACCACCTCACCACCCCACAGTCACCCTAACACCACTACCACCACCCTACCCCATCACCACCACCCCATCACCACCACCCTAACACACCACCTCACCACCCTAACACACCACCCTACCACCACCACCCTAACACACCACCTCACCACCCCACCGTCACCCTAACACCACTACCACCACCCTACCCCATCACCACCACCCCATCACCACCACCCTAACACACCACCTCACTACCACCCTAACACACCACCCTACCACCACCACCCTAACACACCACCACCACCCCAACACACCACCTCACTACCACCCTAACACACCACCCTAACACACCACCACCACCCCATCACCACCACCCTAACACACCACCTCACCACCCTACCACCCTAACACACCACCCTACCACCACCACCCTAACACACCACCACCACCCCATCACCACCACCCTAACACACCACCCTAACACACCACCCTACCACCACCACCCTAACACACCACCTCACCACACCACCCTAACACACCACCCTACCACCACCACCCTAACACACCACCACCACCCCATCACCACCACCCTAACACACCACCTCACCACCCTAACACACCACCCTAACACACCACCACCACCCCATCACCACCACCCTAACACACCACCTCACCACCCCACCGTCACCCTAACACCACTACCACCACCCTACCCCACCACGACCCCACCACCACCACCACACCACCACACCCCACCACCACCACCCCACCACACCTCACCACCACACCTCACCACCACACCTCACCACCACACCTCACCACCACACCTCACCACCACACCTCACCACCACACCTCACCACCTTAATGGGATGTTCGATCGTCAGCTGTTCAATCAGTTGTTCAGTCAGCTGTTAAGCCGTTCAGATAGCTGTTAAATCAGCTGCTTCATCAGCTGATCAGTCACCTGTTAAATCAGCTGCTCAATCAGCCGTTCAGTCAGCTGTTAAAGCGTTCAGTCACCTGTTAAATCAGCTGTTAAATCAGCTGTTGAGTCAGCTTTAAAGCCGTTCAGTCAGCTGTTAAATCAGCCGTTCTGTCAGCTGTTAAATCAGCTGTTGAGTCAGCTGTTAAAGCCGTTCAGTCAGCTGTTAAATCAGCTGTTGAGTCAGCTGTTAAAGCCGTTCAAATAGCTGTTAAATCAGCTGTTAAAATCAGCCGTTCAGTCAGCTCTTAAAGCCGTTCAGTCACCTGTTAAGCTGCGCATTTCAGCTGTTCAGTCAGCTCTCTGGTCAGCTGTTTAAGCAGCTGCCCAATCAGCCGTTCAGCCAGTTGTTCAGTGAGCTCTTAAAGCTGTTCAGTCATCAGTTAAGTCAGCTGTTCAGTCAGCTGTTCGATCAGACGGTTCAGTCAGCTGTTAAGTCAGCTGTTAAAGTTGTTAAGTCATCAGTTAAGTCAGCTCTAAGTCAGCTGTTCGATCAGACGGTTCAGTTAGCTGTTAAGTCAGCTGTTAAAGCTGTTAAGTCATCAGTTAAGTCAGCTGCTCAGTCAGCTGTTCGATCAGACGGTTCAATCAGTTGTTCAGTGAGCTCTTAAAACTGTTCAGTCATCAGTTAAGTCAGCTGTTCAGTCAGCTGTTCGATCAGACGGTTCAATCAGTTGTTCAGTCAGCTCTTAAAGCTGTTCAGTCATCAGTTAAGTCAGCTCTTAAGTCAGCTGTTCGATCAGACGGTTCAGTCAGCTGTTCAGTCAGCTCTTAAAGCTGTTCAGTCATCAGTTAAGTCAGCTCTTAAGTCAGCTGTTCGATCAGACGGTTCAGTCAGCTGTTAAGTCAGCTGTTAAAGCTGTTAAGTCATCAGTTAAGTCAGCTCTTAAGTCAGCTGTTCGATCAGACGGTTCAGTCAGCTGTTCAAACAGCCGTGAAATCAGCTGCTCGTTCAGCCGGTCCTGCCCGCTGTTCAATCGGTCGTCTGTCAAAGTACCTTTTACATCGGCCGCAAAAAGCGGGCTGCTTGAGTCTCTCAGCTGTTTGAATCGGCCACCTCAATCAGCTGCAACTATCAGCCGCTAAACCTGTTCAGTCGCTCACCCGTCCAGTTTAGCCGCCCGCTATTCAGCCGCTCACCTGTGGATTCTGTCACGCGCGGGGGAGCGGTGGCGCTGTGGTTAGGGCGCTGCGCTACGAACCCCGCTGGAACAGATTTTTAAATCTTTTATATTAAGTTCACTTGCTTGCGCGCTTACAACCGTGCAAATCTTTGGGTCGTTTTTTAACCCACTTCCCGTGATCCAATCGAGCTGACATTTTGCACACAGACTCGTTGTGCGTGACAATTTCTTTTCGTGAAATTTTTTTTCCTAAATTTTCCACTTTTTAGGAATTTTTTTATTATATTTAATTACCAATTGCTTAATGGTGGCAGGCAATCATCTGACCCATAGGTGGCAGCCATCTCAAGCCAGAGGACGAGAGGACTCTAGCCGCCACGCATATAAAGGATTTAGAGTGAAAAACTTTGTTTTTACGGGTTAATTTTTATTTGGTTCCCAAATCCCAAGCTGCGTACAATCTGAACCTACTCTTAGTTTTGTTTTTCGATTTAAAGCTTTCGTGACTGCAGGGATTCATCTTCTTGGTTCTTTCGGTAAAGTCACGTAGAAGGGAAGTAATAAAATAATAAAAATAAAACATAATAAAATAATTCTGATGACGTTCGGCCACAACGCAAGCAGCCGTCCTCAGGTCTGTCTCCCCGACAGACCTGGTCTTCACCTGAGGACGGCTGCTTGCGTTGTGGCCGAAACGTCGTGAGAATTATTAGTTTTATTTTTATTATTTTATTACTTCCCTTCTACGTGACTTTACCGAAAGAACCAAGAAGAAGACTACTCTTAGTTTTTTTTCGGTAAAGTCACGTGGGTAAAAATAAAATATTTTTTTTTACAAAAGTAAAATACCAATGCCGCACCAACCTTACCATAATACAAAACTCCTATCCAGGTGCCTACCCTGGCTCCTCCCACCCTCAACCAGTATATATACAAGGACTGTTTCCTTGGAATTTCTCACTTACTTGATACAGCAGTCGTGCTGTGACGGTTCCACCTGAAGACGGAAGCTTGTGTTGCCTCTGAAACGTCGTGATTTTTATTTATTTTTATTTTATTAATTTTTATTTTTTACCTACGTGACTTTACCGGATTAAACCTAAGAATATGAATCCTTGCAAGTCACGAAAGCTTCAAATCTAGAATCATATCTGAACCTGTCCTGAGCCTCGCCTAGGTTGATTCGGCCTGAAGTAAGGGGCCCTCCATAAATTATGTCACGGGGGGGGTCAGACATTTGTGACGATGTGTGACGAGGTGGGGAGGGGGAG